>NW_025407964.1:30295-41827 GCF_008403515.1 Naegleria fowleri
AAAATGTTTGCAAATCCGAAGCAAGATGGATTTTTCCAAAAAAGAAGAAACAGGAACTGTACCTCTCCCTGTTGTTTCAAGTGTACTCACCTTGTTATTGTACTTGACAAAGAACAGTGAGGTTCTTGGAATTATCACAGAAACAGATGCAGAATATGAATACAATCATGAGAGAGAAAATTTTGCAAAGATGTTTTCATTCTTGACATCGAAGACTCTTTCCAAGTCTATCTCCACGTATGAACTCTATGTGCAATTACTGGAAAGTTGTACAGAATATACATACAAGATGGTTCAAACTATGAAGGATGAGTTGACAAAACTGAGTAACGAAGTGAAGAAGGCCGAAGAAAATTCTAAAAAGGAAGAAAAACAGAAATCCCAACAACAGAGACTGGGGCTTCCTCCTCAGAAACAATGGAGACTAAATCAGAACAAGAAATTTCTGCCTCGAAAAAGGAAGAAAAGTCCTCCCAAACAGAGGCCAAAGAAGCCTTCACGAAACTTTCTTCCAGAATGGATTCTCTCCTTCAGTACTTGAAGAGAATCTACAATAGCAACGTAGTAAGAGATTTAATAAGTGTATTATCGAATGTAGATTTCCCTGAAAAGATTGTGAAAACAGCAACATCCATTATGAATTACATGTCTTTCACTTCTGACATGAAAAAGATAATCCTAAAGGAATTGGCCCAAAGTGCAAAACAAGAGGCAAAAGTTGTTAGGGATACTCTTGGAGATTTGCTATCTTCCAGAGAGGAAAAATCGCAACAATTCCAAGCTCCTTTTGATGCCAATGCTATTGAAAAGCTCAAGTTTTGTAGAATTCTAAGATCTTACAGTATTGTTTTGAAGAAGTACAAGAAACATGAAGAAAAATCTACTTCTGCTGAGAAGTTAACAATTTCTGAAGATCCAGACTTGCTTAGCGAGCACTCACTCGATTTTGTATGGGAATCTCTCGACAAATACTTGGCTTCTATTCCATCTGAACAAGAACCGGCCGATACCAAGGCCACTCCGCAGACTGCAACTAGGAAAAGAAAAAAGTCCTCCGCTATTTATTCTGCTTTGTTCCCATTTGTTGAGGCCTTTTTCTCGTTCCATGCGGGATTCATTGAAGAAAAAGAGAATAATGAAGCTTTGTTGTCTGAAATGGTCGAAGGATCTACTCCAACGTCGGCGAAAGGTTTTGGAGAAAAGTCAAAAGTTGAAAGTTTTTTAGAGAGACATAGAGACTTTTTGAATACTCTGGCAAGATCAAACCCTTCTCTTTTGAATACTACTCTTTCGACTTTCATGAAATATCCAAAATATGTTGACTTTGATAACAAGACCTTTTGGTTTAGATCCAAGTTGAAGGAATTGCAGAAGAAGGTTGGAGCTTACACTGCCAAATTAACTATTAGACGTGCTCATCTTATGCTTGACTCATTCGTTCAAATAAGACAACGATTACCGGATGAATGCAAAGGAAAGCTTCAAATCAAGTTCCAAGGAGAAGAGGGACTTGACGTTGGTGGTTTGACAAGAGAATGGTTCTTGCTTCTTTCAAAAGAAATTCTCAATCCAAACTATGCCTTGTTTATTCCTTGTGCTGATCAAACAACTTATCAACCAAATCCTTCTTCATATATTAATAGTGAACACTTATCTTATTTCCAATTCATTGGTAGAGTCATTGCTATGGCTATTTTGAACGAGCAATACTTGGACTGTCACTTTACCCGATCATTCTACAAACACATTATTGGAACACCAATTACTTATCATGATATTGAAAGTATTGATCCAGATTATTACAAAAATTTGAATTGGATGCTCAAGAATGACATTGAAGATGTATTATACTATACTTTTACACAAGAAGTGGATGAATTTGGCCAACGTAAACAAATTGAGCTCAAACCAAATGGCAAAAATATTCCTGTCACAAATGAAAATAAGCTAGAATATGTAAGACTTGTCACAGAATTGAAAATGACAAAATCTATTGAGCAACAATTGAACTCGTTCCTTAAAGCATTTTACGAAATTATTCCTCGTAATCTCATTCAAGTTTTCAATGAACAAGAGTTAGAACTATTGATTTCAGGTCTTCCTGACATTGATATTCAAGATTTGAAGAATAATACCGAGTATGTTGGATATACCAAGGATTCACCTCAAATCAAGTGGTTCTGGAACATTGTCGAAAATAGTTTTGATTCAAATGAGAAGGCATTGTTGATTCAATTTGTAACTGGTACCAGTAAGGTTCCTCTTGGAGGATTTTCACAATTGATGGGATCTGGTGGTCTTCAACCATTCAGCATTCACAAAGCAAACGCAACCAGTGAACGTTTACCCACTTCACACACTTGCTTCAATCAACTCGATTTGCCAGAATATGACTCTGAAGAGCTTCTACATGAAAGATTATTATTGGCTATTCGTGAAGGATCAGAAGGCTTTGGATTTGTGTAAAACTTGTATTTGAGTAAAGCAAACTGTTTTTGAGTTTTCAAAGGTGATGGCATTACTACAGATCCGTCGAACTCGAGTAGACTTTATTCTTCTTCGCCCCCTCAAGTCGGCCGAGGGCGAGCAGTTTAGACAGCAATGATATGAATTCCTCGAATAATCACCTACCTTCCATCTTGTCTTCTAACAACAAGTCCTCTGACACACAAAGAAATCATGATGATGCATCCTCTCTTTGCTTCTTCTGGCACATGCATCTTTACAACACCGCAATACAGAATCGGTGCCGCTTTGCACCGAAATAGTTTGATTTCAAATTTGATAAATACTTTGAGATACGCCATCAACACATCAGAGATAATCTATTCTCACAGGAAATTGTTTGAAAATAGGATGCTTTCGACTCTTTAGAAATGATATCGCCACACCAAGAAAGGACTGTCGTACGCTTTGCTACACAATGTCTCTACAGAAAAAGAATCACTCTTTCACTCCCTGCAACGACTTCAAGAATTTTCCTGTGAGAGCACTTTCCGTATCACTTGCAATCTCGTAACGCATGTAAATTCATTTATTCATATTTTGTTACCATCAATGTATAATTCAAATCTTGAACGAAAGGCCACTCTTTCCAAAACTCCAATCCTCCCTTGTTTGACATACCTTTCTTGATTAGAAGGTCTCAAAGATTGCCTATTTCAACTCTCACAGTGCGCACCTCGTGTGCGTCATCACTTTTTTCAAGTGAGAAAAAAACTAGACCAAAAACTTTTTCCTGAGCTACCAGTACTTGTACTCCTCCTGTTTATCATCTCCTTCTGTTACTTCTTAATCTCTTGTTTTCGTTTCCATTATCCAAACCATCAAAATGGATCCTTCATCCTCAGAATCCTCAAGATATGACATTCCTTCTCATTTAGAGAGACCCTCCAATCTCTTTCGATACTTGTTTGTAGTTCATAATTGTTGCTTGTTGGTATTTATGTTGTTCTCAGCGGTGGTTGTGTATTGTGTGAAGGGATTTCTTTTCCATAAAAAGTCAAAAAGAGAACAAAGACATTTCATGAGTTCCAGCCTCCTCGAGAAGAAAAATTCTACCCTTCCTTCATCTCGATTGGAAAGGCAGCAAGAAATCATCCCCTCTGCTGCTTGTCAACACGAAGAAGAGCAACCAGAAGAAGAAGGAATTTGTGACCACAATGTCACTTCCAGCGATCCATCGACACCAATGACAACCCTCACCGCTACCACCACAACCACCACTAACAACTCTCAAATGCATTCTCCAAGCAGTGTGATCACTATCCATAGCGTATGGGAATCCATGGATTCCATTTCACCAATCTCTCAAAATTCTACAAACACGTTCCTCAACAAGAATATTCCTTCCAATTCAGAGTCCATCTTTGATCGAGAAGTCAATTCTTCCCTCTCAACTCGCTCATCATTTCAGTTCTTACATGACAATCATTGCTCTTTATCCATTTCAAACTTTAATTCTTGCACAACCAGTAATAACGGAAACATCTCGCAAAGTACAATCAAAGCAAAGCATGGCCAAGAGGAAGAAGACATTGACTTGGACTCCACTGGAGCCTCTTCTCCTTCTTTGAATGTATCGTGTAATCATTCAAAGGATGTTTCGAATTCATGTCCTTGCAACGTTCCTCCTCTTGAACATTTGATTTACAATAGGTAGGTATTAAATGATTGAATTTGTGATCATTGACTGTTTGAATTCAAAGATTACGCGATCCCACACAATTCCTCTTTGAATCTTTTGGTTTCAAATTTCCAATCACCATTTCTCTCTATCTTTATCGAATGATCATTTCCATGTGGGCTCTCATTTCACTCTTTCTTAAACAATTTCATTTTGAAAAACAATTACCTCTCATGTTTGTGTCATTTCTCACCAACTTTACAGCTATTTTATTTACTCTCTATTTTACAGGCCATGTTGTATTGGGATTTTTTTATTTAGTCTTTTTTAGTAAATTATACAGGAATTCAAAAAAGATTGGGATTCCAACCTTGAGAAAGACTAATTTAGAATATTCCAATTTGAGAAAGTTCATGTTGATGGCCTCAAATGGAATGTGGTTGATGGGTGAGATTGCCATTACCTCTTCATTGATTGTATCTGTGGGTTACTGGATTATGTTTTCGATAGAATCAAGCTCAGAAGTGAGTTACTTGTAAGTATTGATGGAATTTCATAGCGATTAGAGTAATTTGACATTTGGCATTAGTACAGTTGCATTTCATGGAATGACAGGTCTCTTCTGCCTTATTGACTTTTTCATCTCCAATATGGTATTCAGGCTTTGGCACATTTTCATTGTCGTTCTCTTCCCCACCATTTACTTTATTTGGTTACAAATCTTGGCGGAATTACATTTAATATCTCAGTGGCCCTACAGTGTTGTGAATTATTATCTCCAGCCATGGACATCTTCATTGCTCTTTCTCTGTGGTCTTCTCTTCGCTTATGGTGGTGTTTTCACGTGCTTTTGTTTTCTCTCTAAACTTCGAACACGATTCTTGTTGAAAATTATTTTGAAACATCAAGAACAACTAAAACAGTACCCTCGTGATGACTCTCCAATAAATAATGGTTGAAGAATAAAAGGAAACTCAATGGCAACCAATAGTGAAGTATTGGATCATGTGCACGGAATGTATGAGAAGTGATTTGAGAAAATCTTTTCTAAATATGGACCTTAAGGCGATTCAAGAAAACCCCTAAATGGAGGTTTGAAACAAGAGAGTGGTTGGAGAATTTCAAACGAGCAACAAAACACACACAAATGACGGCGATCGTTCTTCCCACTAGCTTTGAAGTTTCTAACGCTGGTAATCAGTATTCTTTTATCTTTAAACTCAGAATTACTGGTCATTGTCCAGTCGTCCGGTTTTGTAAAATATTAGATAAGGACAGAGAAGTTAAATTGGGATTTGATAAATACAAATTTCAACCAGGCCAGTGATATTATGTTGGTATTTGTTTTATAAGTTATCAAATAATTGTCCACATTAAAGGGAAAGAGATTCATAAAGAAATAACTCAAAATCCTCCAAAAAACAATTTGTATTTTGACTCTCATCAATCAACGTTTAAAGTGATTCCTGACAGCACTGTGCAGATTGAAATGTTGCGTTATGAAAAGAAAAGCATCACAGCCGACGACACCATCTTCCATCAACCCACTTATTCACCTCTTCAAAAACAGCTGAACCAACTCTTTCTTTCGAACAAAGAAGTGAATGCCAAATTAACATTCTCCTCTCAAAGTGAATCCGAAAGGAGAGAAATTCCAATCCATACGAACATCGTAAATCTTAAAACTGATTGGTTTGCAGCTGCATTAGATCGTTGGAGTGAGGATGGAAAAGAGTGTTCCATGTATGATGAATCCTATGATTTGATGCTTCGATGTATTCGTTTTATTTACATTGGCACTATTTATTTGGAGAATGAAGTTCATCTTCCCATGAGTGATTTAGTGGCAATTTGTTCACTCGCAGACAAGTATTTCATTGAGGGTCTGTACGAGCATGTCGAGCAACATGTGATGGAAGTTATGAATGTTGACAATGTTATTGAAGCGTGTAAATATTTGGTGATGCATTCAATGGAAGAAGACAACAAGAGGGGGGAAACTGTACAAGTTCTGTCAGGAGTTTTTACAACATAATCATACCTTAATTAATGTTAATTCACTTCCTAATGACGAAGGGACTGCCTGTCTCTTGAAATTTATGTGGAATAATAGTCGTCGTTAAAAAGAATCCACACAGTGTGGGAAAGAAGGTCCAAAGGAATGTTACGTTCACTCTTGTATTCATTCTTTCATCATGAATGAAGTATACTAGATTTCTCTGCTTTTAAATAAACATTTGAAATTCTTTTTAATCTTCGAGTCTTGGCGCCATTCAAAAATTTTTGAATAAAAATAACGAAAATGCCTTCGCAACAACGACGCAACGCAAAGCCTTCATCGAGCAAGGCAAAACGACGTGCGGTGGTGGAAGAGTCGGAATCTTCATCGGATGACTTCTCTGATGGTGATGGAACAGAAGTGAGAAATGTGGTTGGAGAAGAAGATGAAGAAATTTTGGAATTGGATGAAGAGGAAAATTCTCCTGAAAAGCAAAAGAGGTCGTCCACTGGATCCGTAACATTTGAAACACCTGCTACGGCTAAACATAAATCTTCATCATCACGTAGAAAGTCTTCTCTTTTGTTCCATCACAGATAGATGATTTGGGAATTAACGATGATGAAAATGAAAAAGACACAATCAAAAGAGACGTGATAAAAGAAAGAGTGTTGGCATTGGATTTTTAACAACAGAAACACATCGTAGAAGTGGAGCTCACGCCAGCAGCACTGCAGGTTTAGTTTCAACATCACGGACATTAACGTCATCCGAATTGGAAGCTCTCTTTCAAAATTGTATCAAATTATCATCTGAAAATAAGATCAATGCCAAGAACACGTGGAATTTAAATTTAATTGATTATATTGGTGAAGTTTTAGAAACAACCCTTACAGGTGGAAGTTTTCAAGCTGCCAGTTGCACTCTTGATGCTGGTGTTAAAATTTATTCGACTCGTGTTGACTCCGTTCATACAGAGGCTTACAAAGTTTTAACGAGTTTTGCCAGAGCTGATCCTCAAAAGAGCTCTTCCTCAGAAAATAACAACGATGGAGAAGAAGGAGCAAACAAAGATGGAGAAGAGGCTGAAAAATCTAAAAGAAACGAGTTCGACATGGTGTGAACACTCTCGAAACGAATATTAATAACATCACTGTGAAAAAGCTTGAACTTGCCTATGTGATTGAACCTTTGTACCATACTTCACTCGGATCGTCAAACAATTTCGACGTGGGAAGTGCCAATTCTTTGCTTTTAAACAATTTAGGACTTGGATATGGATGTGAAGTTATAATAGACTCAAAAAATTGGGACTATGCATACAAGAAAATTGCATCTGAGAGCAATAATCGTCCAAATCAAACAAAACAAACAGCAGAGCAACATCGGCAAGGAGCTGTAACCACCACCAATGAAGAGGAAGAAAGAATTCATCCAATAGCTTTAGATAAGAGTGCAATGGGGCGTTTGTTGACGACATCATTTATAGACGAGAAAATGCTTGAAGAAATGGAAGAACGAGCCAAACTAACTCAACAACAATCGAAAGAGCACAACCTTCAACCACAAGGAGATGATATACCATTGCAGCAACCTATCTCAACCGAAGAAATTCAAACTCAACACAATGTGTTAACATCAGATGTACCCACCATTAATAATAATGGATTTGCTTCAGAACAGACACCGTCACTTTCGGAGAATTTCACCTTTGATCTTGGTGGAGGTTTCGGTGGTGGAATTGATGATTATGGCCCACCGGATACAGCAATGTCTGATGGTCTCACACCTCAATCGTATGGTGGCATGCCTCTCGACACCACCACACAAATACCTCAAAGACTTTCAATTGGTGGTGATGGGGTCAATGCCTTAATTACTGCTGCTACTGAGGTTGGAGGTTTGGCTCCCGATCACTTTGCAAATGCCAATCATGATGACGATGATGACGACGATGGCTTGGGTATATTTGATACAGATTTTGTCAATGCAGAACCGCAAGATGTCGTACCTCAAGAAATTGGAGATGATGACACTGTCATAGTAGAACAGCAGAATAAGCTTCAAGCAAGTGAGCCTTCGCAACCAACATCGATCACTGAAATGATTCAAAAGAATCCTGAAACGATCACTGTTGACAATGACTATGAATACTTTGATGTTACCAAGATTAAGCATTGGGCTGGAATTGAGCATTGGAAGCCATCAGCAAAATCAAAAACTCAAGGCACAAATACTAAGAAATCGAAAAAACGAACACAAAAGTCAAAACCCCATGTTTTTGATTTTTAAATGATCCTTATACCATTGACTATGCTGTACAATTTAAGTATTCCAAAAACCTGAAGACAATCAAATTAAGAATGCAACATCCAAGTTGACCTTACTTCCTAAAGATGTTCATTATGATTTGAGCATGTTGCTGAGACCGTTCAATCTTCCAGCAGCATTTACTGACAAACATTTACAAGCTATTGTTGAACAGGGCGCTCGAAGCAAAACAAGCTCCTCCAGCGCGAACAACAATACGGAGCCACCTAAATTGACGGGTGCACCTGAAAGACCCACTCAAAACGGAATGTTTATTACGACTTCCAGCAAACTTTATGATGACAGTGATGAAGATGAAGAAATGGGTCTCAATGCCCCACAAGGTTTTGGTATGGACAATATGGACATTGGGGGTTTTGATAATTTTGGAGATACTGGATTTGGAACAAATAACACAACAGAAGCTTCTCAGCAGCAACCATCTGCAGATGCTACTGCCATGACAACAATTACAGACTTGGGTAACAACCAAACTAACATAACAATGGCCACCTCATCTATGGAGCCTCCTTCGTCGATTGAACCTCAACAAGACACTGTACTGAATGATTCACACAACTCCTCAATGACAATGGAAGATATTCAACTTAAACCTCAAGAATTGAACAATCCAAATGAAGTGACAATGGTTGCTGGAGCTCAATTAATTGAAGCTCCAAAATTAGTGGAAAAGCTCAATATCAAGTATGCCACCAGGGCCAAGCAAGTCGATGTGAGGGCTTTGAAAGATCATCTCTGGACAGAAATCGAAACAGCACCCAAAACAGATATTAACTTCTCGGATGTTGTCTCATCTCTAAACACGTCCAAGCCAAAGGCAAACGAGAAAAAAACCAGACTTTTCAGAAGTGTCTGTTCCATTTTGCTTCATTTGCATGCTCCATCTTTGTAATGAACAAAATCTTGAGCTAGAAGGAACTCCTGACTTTTCTGACTTTAAGGTGGTAAAGCCAGCGAATGGGCAAAGAAGACAGTCTTTGGAGGAGATGACGAATGACGATTAATGTTCGAAAACAAGAAATTTCTATCCCGAGATGTTGATTAGTTGTTCTTTCAAATCAAATTTTTGTACTGAGCGGTATGACCTTTATTGAATCTTCTTCTGGGTACTACAATCTTTGTTTGGTCTTGCATGGATCCTATCCAACTTTTTGCTTGTCATTAACACAAACCAAACTGAACAAGGCAGACTAAAAAGAGCAATCTTGACTTGTTAAGATCTACTTGTCACATGCCAAACAATATCAAAAAAATCCAAACACCTCCCAACCGTCATGTAGGTTTCAAATTAAACATTTACGCTCTTCCATAACATCGACCCTTCGACAATGTTTATACCTCATTAAATTTGAAACAAACGAACCTGTATATTCAACGTTTGCAACAAAATTTTGTATGATGTTTATCATCGGATCTTTGTTTCAAACATCATTACCCAAATTATATTCCCAAAAACGACAATGATGAATACTAATCTCAATACTAACATTTCCATGTTGTGTTTTATATATTACCGTTCTATATAAATGTCAACCCTAACAACTGTCATCATCCGACACTAACTTTAATGATATCCTTCCTTCGAAATTTTGTTTGTATTTTCTGTGTTTCTCGTCTGCCAACCGTACTCACCTAGTGTGCATACAACCTGAATCATCACATTCCATCACTTGTCCTATCATTTTCATCACCTTCCCACTACTGTACTTATCTCCACATTACTCCGATAAATTCAACCACTAAAAAGAATGGTCGGATTGAAAGCCCTCTTCAAAAGAAAGAACCTACCGATCCCAAAGAGAGAAGAAAATCTGTTGCAGTGCTGACTTCTCCAAGAGCTGGACCTCCCAATCTCACACAAACAGAAGGAGGAGTCTCAGAAACGACCACCAGCAGTGAGAATTCAAAAGTGAAAACTCCAAGACGTGTCACAACAGCTGTTGTTGAAAATCACCAACAATTTCAAACAACTCCTCCACATATTCATCTAACTCCTGGAAATCCTGTCAATGTTGAAAGGTCACCCATTGCAAGTGAAAAGAAACCTCCAAGAAGAAGACATCAAAAACGTCGAAAGAGTATTTTCGATTTTTTCAAACAAAAAAAGGATTTGGATGAAAGTGATGAAGAAGATGATGATGATGATGATGACTTTGATAGTTCTTCTAATGTAAAATCGTCACATCCTCAAGTTCAAGCATTATCTTTGGGTGCATTGAAAGCTGCAACTACTGAGGACAGTTCGAATTCCGAGCTTGATAAACAATCCCAATCTCACCATGAAGAGAGTCATCACCATGAACGTACAATTTCTGAAGAAAGAATTGCATTGAGAAGAAGAAGTGGTAGAAAATCCTATACATTGGCTATGGATGTTCAAAATATGGCCATGAATGGAGATGAAGATGCAAAATTATTACTTAAATTTTATAAGGGTAGGTTCGTGAGTAATTTTGAACGATCGATTGCATTGTTTTGACCTCATGTTGTGTTTCATTGAATACACACGGAAATGACAATGGAATCATGAATATTATTTAATGACAAATGACTTTCACAGATGCTTATACACGAGAGTCACAGATTCAGAAAAACAAAAATGTTGGTAAAATTGTCGAAGATTTACTGAACTTTGAAAAGAAGAAGGGTATTGGAACTCCAAGTGCAGATAAAGAACAGAACGGTGCACTTTTGGCTGAAGCTTCAAACCATGCAGGAGACGAATTAAACACCTCCAAAGAACAACATCATGCAGCAGGTCGTGATGATACATCCACCGATGAAGATTCCATGACCATTCAAACCAATGAAAATTCCTCCACCGCTTTAAATTCGTCACAGCTCAATTCGGATGACCAGTCCATCACTCCAACATCCTGTTCTATGAATACCTCCATAAGTGCCTGTTCTCCAACCATGTCGTCCTCAAGCAACTCGAGAAAAGACTCTGTCTCTCCTTCCTCTCATCTTCCATCTGGCTTAACAGATTCTCAAATGAATTTATATCAAAGATTGAAAGCAATTTCTGAGAGAGAAGAACGTGAAAGAGAGGAGCAACATCAGAGAGAAATTGAAG
>NW_025407964.1:41837-43250 GCF_008403515.1 Naegleria fowleri
AAATTGAAGAGAGATTGAAAAAACAACGAGAATTGGAAGCCAAAATGAAATCCATGTTAGAAAGTGATGACTCAGATTTGAGTGACGATGATGACACAAAAGAAACTTCATCGGTTACCACTGTCAATCATCATTCTACAGAAAGTAATGTCACAACTCCTTCAATGGTTGTCACTGCCGCTACTACCTCCACAGAAGAATCAAATTCTGTCACAACTTCCAACACTGAAACGTTGAATCTTTCTGAATCTGCACTATTGTTACAACAACGTAGAAAACAAGAAGAACAAGCTCTTGAAAAATTGAGACAAGAGCAAGAACAAGCTCGTCTCGAGCAAGAGCGCATCGAAAAAAAGAAAAAGCTCTTCAACTCGAACAAGAACGAATTCAAAGAGATTTAGAATTAAAACAACTCGAAGAAACTAAGAGAAGAGAAGCAGAAGAACTGCATCGAAAGAAACTTTTAGAGGAGGAAGAAGAACGAAAATTGAAACAACAAATTGAAGAGGAAAGAGCATCTCTCTCTTCACAACTCACACAACTTTTATCAGAATTTAATGAATCTGGAAAATTACAAGAGTGGATTCGACATGTGGAATCAAAAATGCATCTAGTGACTTTGTTAAAATCCGAGTTGAAACAAGCAAAAGATTTACAACACAATCAAACATCGAAGCGAACGGAATATAACTCTAGTTTGAATTTCCTTCTGGATAAACAAAAAGATCCAGAAAAGTTGTTACAACCTTATGAAATTGAACTCATGAAAGAACGAGTCAAGAATATTTATCCTTTGTATTTACCAAAATCAGAAATTGCAAAAATGGAAGAACAAATTGCCCAAATTGAGAATACAGAAAAGAAAAAACGAGAAGAACATCAACTCAAACTCGAACAAGAAGCTGCTGAAAAACTGAAAAAGGAGAAGGAACGCCAACAATTAATCATTCTTCAACGATTAATTAAGGATGGTAATGTGAAAGTCATTTCCGATGAGCTCAAACGAAATAATCCACTCCTTCGTTCCATTAATTTGCAAAATAAGAACATTTCAAACGATGATGTCTATGAATTGGCAGATGCTCTCGTGGAGAATACTTGTCTCACAGAGTTGGATCTCTCTTTCAATACACGAGTGGACGATGAATGTATGGATGCTTTGGTGAGAATTGTCAAGAATAATCATACTTTGAGGAAGTTGTATCTGGAAGATACATTCATTCAGAACAATCAGCCTTTGATTGATGCTGTGGCTGGTAATTTCAAATTGGTCGATATGGTGCTCTCGGAATTTGCCACCGATGATCAATTGGATCAGTTGGACTTGTACTTGGATAGAAACGAAGCATTGTAAATGAGGAAGTTTTTTGTTGTCCAACAACACAAGCTCGTATCCCAGGTCAGGAACCCCAA
>NW_025407964.1:43260-44684 GCF_008403515.1 Naegleria fowleri
AAATTGAAGAGAGATTGAAAAAACAACGAGAATTGGAAGCCAAAATGAAATCCATGTTAGAAAGTGATGACTCAGATTTGAGTGACGATGATGACACAAAAGAAACTTCATCGGTTACCACTGTCAATCATCATTCTACAGAAAGTAATGTCACAACTCCTTCAATGGTTGTCACTGCCGCTACTACCTCCACAGAAGAATCAAATTCTGTCACAACTTCCAACACTGAAACGTTGAATCTTTCTGAATCTGCACTATTGTTACAACAACGTAGAAAACAAGAAGAACAAGCTCTTGAAAAATTGAGACAAGAGCAAGAACAAGCTCGTCTCGAGCAAGAGCGCATCGAAAAAGAAAAAGCTCTTCAACTCGAACAAGAACGAATTCAAAGAGATTTAGAATTAAAACAACTCGAAGAAACTAAGAGAAGAGAAGCAGAAGAACTGCATCGAAAGAAACTTTTAGAGGAGGAAGAAGAACGAAAATTGAAACAACAAATTGAAGAGGAAAGAGCATCTCTCTCTTCACAACTCACACAACTTTTATCAGAATTTAATGAATCTGGAAAATTACAAGAGTGGATTCGACATGTGGAATCAAAAATGCATCTAGTGACTTTGTTAAAATCCGAGTTGAAACAAGCAAAAGATTTACAACACAATCAAACATCGAAGCGAACGGAATATAACTCTAGTTTGAATTTCCTTCTGGATAAACAAAAAGATCCAGAAAAGTTGTTACAACCTTATGAAATTGAACTCATGAAAGAACGAGTCAAGAATATTTATCCTTTGTATTTACCAAAATCAGAAATTGCAAAAATGGAAGAACAAATTGCCCAAATTGAGAATACAGAAAAGAAAAAACGAGAAGAACATCAACTCAAACTCGAACAAGAAGCTGCTGAAAAACTGAAAAAGGAGAAGGAACGCCAACAATTAATCATTCTTCAACGATTAATTAAGGATGGTAATGTGAAAGTCATTTCCGATGAGCTCAAACGAAATAATCCACTCCTTCGTTCCATTAATTTGCAAAATAAGAACATTTCAAACGATGATGTCTATGAATTGGCAGATGCTCTCGTGGAGAATACTTGTCTCACAGAGTTGGATCTCTCTTTCAATACACGAGTGGACGATGAATGTATGGATGCTTTGGTGAGAATTGTCAAGAATAATCATACTTTGAGGAAGTTGTATCTGGAAGATACATTCATTCAGAACAATCAGCCTTTGATTGATGCTGTGGCTGGTAATTTCAAATTGGTCGATATGGTGCTCTCGGAATTTGCCACCGATGATCAATTGGATCAGTTGGACTTGTACTTGGATAGAAACGAAGCATTGTAAATGAGGAAGTTTTTTTGTTGTCCAACAACACAAGCTCGTATCCCAGGTCAGGAACCCCAAACGAATGTTTCT
>NW_025407964.1:44694-48899 GCF_008403515.1 Naegleria fowleri
CATGAACCACTTTCGATATGGCCATCAACAAAAGTCCAATAATCGTGCCATCATCACAATTACAAAAGATGTTTTTATTGAGTAGGTTGAAATAAGAAGCAAAATGTAGAACGGGAAGGGAAAGGAATATACAATGGAATCATCGTATTCTCAAAATTATATGAGTATTGTTGTTGTTGTTGCCACTCTGTGGGAGTAATAGGTTGTGGTGGTGAATGAGAGAGCAAGATGGAGAGCTTGGAGAGAAGAGGCAAACAAACGGAACAGAATTCTTATCATCATCGCTACTACTACCAGCTTCAACTCCAAGCCATCATCACAATAATGATGATGAAATTAGGATTATTGATGACCGATAATAATATTGTTGATAGGAATATGGATGAGCTTGACAAAGAATCCAATGAATCCCATAATCAAAAATCCAACAGCTGTAGCAAACGCAATCTTGGAGAATTCTTTGGAATCAGGCTTCTTGCACCGAGTCACAAATCGCTTCGATGCACGATAGAATTCGGTGGATTGTTGAGCAACGTCGTCGATGAGATCCATTTTTTTTGTGCTTACAAAATTAAAATCTTTGGCATTTTCATCATGACGTGTTGTTGGTGTGCTTGACGTGGAAAAAAAAGTTCAATTATTGAAACATTTAGCATGATGATCATCGAAGTCATTTATTTGCAAATACTTCAATAGTTCGTGAGAACTGAGGTACGTATAGTTAAGTTTCAGCTTGGAAGAGATGATAGTTTATAAACAGAAAGATTGACATATTTGCATCACTACTGTATCTCAGACCAAATTATTAGATCTTGTATTGTACATTGGTTGGATAAGGTGGTTGCTGTGTTAAGGTTGATGTTGAGGTGGCATTTAGAGTGGTGAAGGACGATGATGGTGGAGTGGCAAGGTTTGGGTTGTAATTTTCTGAGAGGGAACCTCTTGGTAATTCCTCATTCGTCATGGGAGGAACGTATTCAGGAACGACAAGTCTTGGATTTGGAACAATGTTTTTCATCTTCATGAAACTTGTCACTTGTTGAGGAATTTCAGCCAAAACCTCTTTCGCAAGATAGGTATAGGGTTGATTTCTGAATTGGTTAAATGGAACAAATTGTACAATGTCTCTACTTGCATATCTTCCAGTACGAGTAGATCTGAGTCTTCCATCATCTCCATCGAGAGTGACCATGGATTCGAAATTGGCATTGCCCACACCAACAATAATGATAGAAAGTGGTAAATCGCTTGCTTTAACAATTTCATCAATAGTCGCGTCCATGTCGTTGATGGCTCCGTCTGTGATAATCAACAAGATATAATATTCTTGATTTTGTTGTGAAATTGGCTGTGAGGCGTAACGGCATGCTGTTTGAATCACATTAGCAAATAACGTTGGTCCACTTAGAGAAACATTATTTAGAGCTTGTCTGTATGCTTGCAAAATTCCAGGAACGCCCAAACACTCTGGTTGTTGAGGATTTCCATTCAATGCAAAACAATGTGACGTTGTACCATTAATATATCCACCATACCCAAAACAAGGGAACCTCTTGTCATAGTCATAATCGCTGAGAATTTGTCCCACCGCATAAATGGCAGACTCATATTGATTCATTTGTCCTGGCTTGTTGTAGTGGAGGGAGTTTGGATCTGTGACATTACCATTTGAGGCAGTAACTATATTATCATGAATAGTGCGGAAGATGACGCGTTGCATTATTAAGAGTTAATATATTTCCTTAATATATGCGAGTATTTTGGTACTTACAATCAATGGCTACCAATAAATTCATTTTGAGACCTCCTGCAATGAATTCCAAGAAGGAATAATTTCTTACGAGTTTTGCAGATTTCACAACTAAATCTCCGGTGTGTTCTTTGCCTTTTTCTTGTTCTTGTTTACCAATTTTAGAGAAAGAGTGCCTTTCATGATGGAGTCTAGATTTGTTTCACAGTCTCCAATGAAATCTGGTTGAGAGAATTTATCATAATCATAGACGCTAATTTTCAGAGGTCTCATAACGTCACCATTGCACAACTTTGCTAATGGGATTCTGAAAGGTTTCCACAGTGGGTTGAGTGTGTTCATGATGGTTTCCGATTGAAAAACATTAAGATATTGACCACTGTGCAGCTTTTCAATGATGAAATATGGATCCGACTGTTAGTGTGGTGATAATGAACGAAGAACAACATTATGATGTGTCATCTAAATGTCACCACAAGTCCATGAGTCCAAGATCACTTACCTTTCCGAAAAGGTCCATCTGTTGGAGAAACATGAAAAAGTTTTCAATGAATTATTGTGATGACACATGTGTGAATATTAAACACTCATTCTAAAATGCACATACCTTTGCCAAAGAAACTCCAGCCAATTGAATTTCGACATCATCAGTCACATTTGAATTAATTTCTCTGCACTGACAATAATTGTTCCTCGGGATGTCTTGGAATTGCCAACCAATAAATGTTTGATTAATTTTTGACCTCTGCTTCCACAAATTTCACCCAATGTGGTGGTCATTTCTCCAATAAAATCATCATCATTGAGTGTCGTCGTAGAATTATCAATGTCATAGCAAGCAAATTTCAAAGGTTGAGTTTCTTCAAAGAAATAATCCAAAACAAAAGATTTCACAAAGTTTGGATTTAAATTATCCTTCACCGTTTCGGTCTCTCCCAATAATCTCCAAGTCTGTGTAGCAATGACGTGTACGATTGAAATTAGTGTTTAAAGTGTTTTTCAATTCAAACAAAAGATAGGTCGTGATCATCACGCAACAATTTCAGCAGGATGGCGAGAAATATTTCATGTGGTTATAATGCAACTGTTCAATCACAACTAATATACTTACAAACTGTGGATTATTTTGAGGAAATCCAATATATACCAATACTCTCGGATCAGACTTGCTCAAAACATCCATCTAGCATTCATAGCGGAAAGTTCAAATAGTGTTGATGATTATCATCCCATCGGAATATTCCCTTACTTACATTCCTCAAATTACGACACGATATGTGCAACTCTACTTTGGATGAGCATTGCGGAGGAGGTGGACCGTTCATCATCATCATCATCGTGGATGGTTGCGCGAGTTGTGAGTTCATAGGGTAAGGCGTGGTTTGCATTTTTTTGTTTTCGAGGTTACGTTGGGATTAGAAGACTTCGAAATTGTTCGAATTAATTTCATCAACACGAAGGGCGATCTCTTCTTCCTAGTTGGAAATATTTTGGAGAATGTTTTAAAGAAAACCCTCGTCGTGATGAAGGGTTCAACATATGAGTTGAAAATACATTGGTAATGAATTCTTTTATTAAAAGCAAAAGATCATTAATATGGCCCGTATTTGCTAAAGTTCATTGAATTCATGATGATGAAAGTCTTCTTTTGAATTGGGATGAACAACATTGAACAAGTTTCAAACCCTTAGAGTCTTCGATTCTTTGCAGCCTCCAATTCTCTGTAGAAAACAAAAGTCTTGTCTTCACCTCTGAAAGGACTCAAATACACGTACAACTTTCCGAGAGGATCATAAGTCTCACTCATGTCCTTTCCATTTCTAATTTCCAAAGGGATGAGGATTGTAGAATCTTCTCAATCCATTAATTCCTGCATTGGCATATAAAAAGTAAAATCCATAATAAAAGACAAAGAACATGCTGGCGGCCAACACAGCAGAAAGGATTAGAATTCCTCCAAAGTTTAAATACCAGAAGAATTGTCCTGTTCTGTGTTCCCATGGTTTCATATTCAATTTAAATCTCAAATTCAAAGGACTATGCAGAGTTTTGTAGGTTCCTGCAACATCATCAAAGAAACCGATATGAAGAGGAGTTTTCAATTGAAGATTTCGATGTTGTTGTTGTGGTTGAGAAAGACCAATTACCATGATGGACTTGGAGTTGAGGCGTTGTAAAAGTGTGTGATTATTGTTCTTCTTCAAAGATTGCCAGCCATTGGTGGACAATCGAGGACTAAGTTTGGACAACATGTTGTGAGAGTCAATAGTTGTTTTGTTTGATCAGGATTTATAAACGTTTGAAAATGAATCAATTTTTCAACAATTCTCAAATATGGAAATTGTATGAAATTGTTCATCACAATCTTTAAGGTCGTTTTTCAACCTTAAATCGAACAATGTTCACATTATAGACTATTTTGTTGCGTGTGATTGCATGGTATTACAAAATTGAG
>NW_025407965.1:0-39967 GCF_008403515.1 Naegleria fowleri
TTCGTTCAGTTACGTATTGCTCCCAAACCCAAACCCAAGCCAAACCCAAACCCAAACCCAAACCCAAACCCAAACCCAAACCCAAACCCAAACCCAAACCCAAACCCAAACCCAAACCCAAACCCAAACCCAAACCCAAACCCAAACCCCAAACCCAAACCCAAACCCAAACCCAAACCCAAACCCAAACCCAAACCCAAACCCAAACCCAAACCCAAACCCAAACCCAAACCCAAACCCAAACCCAAACCCAAACCCAAACCCCAGGCCCAGGCCCAGGCCCAGGCCCAAACCCAAACCCAAACCCAAACCCAAACCCAAACCCAAACCCAAACCCAAACCCAAACCCAAACCCAAACCCAAACCCAAACCCAAACCCAAACCCAAACCCAAACCCAAACCCAAACCCAAACCCAAACCCAAACCCAAACCCAAACCCAAACCCAAACCCAAACCCAAACCCAAACCCAAACCCAAACCCAAACCCAAACCCAAACCCAAACCCAAACCCAAACCCAAACCCAAACCCAAACCCAAACCCAAACCCAAACCCAAACCCAAACCCAAACCCAAACCCAAACCCAAACCCAAACCCAAACCCAAACCCAAACCCAAACCCAAACCCAAACCCAAACCCAAACCCAAACCCAAACCCAAACCCAAACCCAAACCCAAACCCAAACCCAAACCCAAACCCAAACCCAAACCCAAACCCAAACCCAAACCCAAACCCAAACCCAAACCCAAACCCAAACCCAAACCCAAACCCAAACCCAAACCCAAACCCAAACCCAAACCCAAACCCAAACCCAAACCCAAACCCAAACCCAAACCCAAACCCAAACCCAAACCCAAACCCAAACCCAAACCCAAACCCAAACCCAAACCCAAACCCAAACCCAAACCCAAACCCAAACCCAAACCCAAACCCAAACCCAAACCCAAACCCAAACCCAAACCCAAACCCAAACCCAAACCCAAACCCAAACCCAAACCCAAACCCAAACCCAAACCCAAACCCAAACCCAAACCCAAACCCAAACCCAAACCCAAACCCAAACCCAAACCCAAACCCAAACCCAAACCCAAACCCAAACCCAAACCCAAACCCAAACCCAAACCCAAACCCAAACCCAAACCCAAACCCAAACCCAAACCCAAACCCAAACCCAAACCCAAACCCAAACCCAAACCCAAACCCAAACCCAAACCCAAACCCAAACCCAAACCCAAACCCAAACCCAAACCCAAACCCAAACCCAAACCCAAACCCAAACCCAAACCCAAACCCAAACCCAAACCCAAACCCAAACCCAAACCCAAACCCAAACCCAAACCCAAACCCAAACCCAAACCCAAACCCAAACCCAAACCCAAACCCAAACCCAAACCCAAACCCAAACCCAAACCCAAACCCAAACCCAAACCCAAACCTAAACTACACACAAAAACAAACGAGATAATTTATACACTATTGCATGCTTACAACAGGAAAGTACAATTAAACATGGTGAAGGTTTTGTTGGAGAGGAGGAAGCTGTTCCAAACACGGATATCATTACCAAATAAGAACAATTGATCTTCCTCAAGCACAGGGGTAGCAGTTACAGTGATAGGAATGGTGTAATCTGTGACGATCCAAGATCCAACAGGTTCATCAGAAGGTGCCGCAACTATTTGATTTTGGAACACTCCAGAGTTATAAGTAAATTCTCCGCTGTAAAATCCTCCAAATATGTACACCCAATTCTCTGCCACAACCATTGAACCGTCTGAAAATTGATATGGTAATACGGCATAAGTGTTCTCAAACTTTGAAGGTGTAAAATAGGACGCTCTTAAAATATCCGCATAAGGATCTCCGTCAGAATTCCTTCCTCCAAAAATGAAAATATAATCTTTGACTCTACCGATAATTCCACTGTAGATTGGAACTGGAAGCTTGTCGCTAAGGACTTGGAAAGACATTGGAGACATAACATGAGCTCGAAGTATGGTGGAAGTCACGTTCATCCAAAGTACAGGGTCATCACTACCGTCATTCATGCTGACAACACCTCCGAAAATGTAAAAATAATCATCAACTAGCAAGGACATTCCTGATGCAACTGGATAAGGCAAAGAAAAACGACTTAGCTCCCAACCTTTTTCAATGTTGCTCACTGAGACTCTATAAATTGCCTTTGAAATCGTATTGTTTACCACTCCACCGTACATGTAAAGGTAATCGTTCACTTTGAGTATGTGAGTATTGTAAATGGATCCCTGGAACATTCTGCCTGTATTATTGACATACTCTACAAGTTGGAAATTTACCATGGACGAATTTTTCTTATACAGGTAAAATCCATTGTCAGGGAAAAGTAAATAGTTGTCTCCTACAAATTGATATGAATCCTCGCCAACCTTGAAGAAAGGATATTTTCTTCTTTCCATGGCAAATCCGTAGGTGCTCATTCCAGTATAAACACTGGCAAAGGTTGATGTAGTAGTAGCATTGAATAGCTCCTTGTAACTGTTGGTACCTGTTCCCATCAATGCTCCACTGTTTGTCAAGAAAACTGTGGCTGCGCTAAAGGATGCAAATTCCAATACGTTAACAGTGGTGTTGTCTGCAATCTTGACCGGAGATGACTGTGGTGAAATTGTTGACCCTAATCCTAACTGTCCGAACTGATTATTGCCCCAGCTGTAAATTTGTGACGTGTTGGAAAGAGCAAATGAGACATAATGCCTTGCAAATATCTTTACCACAATACCCTTTGCGGTCGTGGGTATGACAGTGATTGGGGTGGGTTCTAATTGATTGGTGGTGGTTCCTGTTCCCAAAGCTCCATTCGTACCTTGTCCCCAGGCATACACTTTTCCTTCAGATGTCAGAACCAAGTTGTGATTATCTCCACACTGAATATCCACAATAGTCTTGTTGAGCAAAGAGCGGTTCATCACTACAGGTACAGCTTCCATGACGTAAGGTACTTTTGTTGACGAATCACCTGTTCCTAATTGGCCGTAAGTGTTATCTCCAAAAGAAAATAACATATTATCATTCGAAAGAACAAGAGTGTGCAAATCTCCTGCACAAACCTTCACGATCGTTCTGTTTTGCAAAGAACCCTTCATATAAATGTCAACTGGTCTTGGTTTTTGAATAAGAGTTCTGTCTCCGAGTTGTCCTCTATCATTCTTTCCCCATGAATACATCTTTCCTCTTTCATCAATGGCAAAGAAAGTGTTGGTTCCGGCCGCAATTTGCTCAATTTTCTTTGGTCCTTGCAAGTCCCATGAAAACACTTTAAAAGGCTTACTTCTTGGAAGAATGGTACCATCTCCAACCTCTCCATAGGCGTTTTGTCCCCATGAGTACAAAGCATCACCTGCCAATACAAGATTTGAGTAGTCGGAAGAAACAAGCTGAAGAACAGTAAGGTTTCTTGGTAAATCGACTGGGATGGACATTAAAGGATAGCCCCTTGTGTCAGTTCTTCCTAAACTTCCTCCTGTATCTGTTCCCCAAGAGTACACCAAACCATTGTAGTGAAGCATTAGGCCGTGTTTGGCTCCTGCCGAAATTCTGTTTCGTATTCTTGCAACTTTATGAGCAACGGCATGATTTGGAAGGTAACCGGTCGTCATTGTCAAATTGAGTCCAGTCTGAACCTTTCTGTAAGGGTTTAGCTGCCACTTCTCTGGTGTGTAGAGTATATCGGAAATGTTCTGTGTCGAGTCAGTCAATCGAAAATTTTAAAAGCCAATATTCATTTTCATGTAGACAACGGATCGCAAGGTGCATCGTTGGTAAAGAACTTTAAACACCTCAAAGATTAACTTACATAGGAAAATTCTGACAAAATGTCTTGTGTTTTTAAAAAACCAATGTCAGTGAGTTCAATCAAATTATTCAGTTCGTTTTCAACCTCCAATAGTTTTTGGTATTGCTTGTTTTTGTTTGTTAGCATGAGTTGATATTGAGCAAGAGGTATCCTCAATTTTTGGAGATCCATATAACTGGTTTCAATAGCTTCCACCGTGATATTGATTTTGAGTTTTACTCTTGACCTTTCAATCTCTTCTTTTTGAGCCATATAGTCCAAGTAAACTTGATAATAGCTATCTCTCCTTTCCCGGTAGAAGGAGAGTTTGTACAACATTTCAATTGCACTCATGTTTTGTGCCCACACCAAAGGTGCTGATGTTTAAGAAGATGTACAGAGTGATGAAGTATTATGAATATGCATTATTTTCATGGAAATAAATGATGATTTGATGATCCGTCCGTTTTCCGGCCATATGTGCGGAATCGACCAACATGTAATTATCGGAGAGTTAAACTTACCCATAGCAAAACAATATATCAGCAGAAAGAGTCCGATAAGGCATTTCATCATGGCTGCTTTCGAAACAAGCATCGTCGTAGAAGAGGTGTAAGGCCGCCTGTTTAAGGCTGCATTCATTTTTGCGAGTTTTTTTTACTGTAAACTTAAGCGGGACCACCGTAATACAGTCAAAAAAAACGAACGATCGACAATGAAATCAAGTCAGCATATGTTCGTTATCCACTCCACTAACCAGAAATGTTATCAAGCATTAGTTGGGAGTTGATGATGAACATAAAGCTTAAAGGGTTAAACGGTCATTGTGCCGAGCATTATGAATCTCGAAGGTTCCTTCGGAAATCAAGACCTGTGTTTAGATTCATAATGAACAATATTCATCATTTAGTTCGCTTCTCATCCTCTCTTCAGTTCTCATTCTTGAACAAGTTTTCAACAACTCGAGGAATAGATGCAATAAACCAAAAACAATTCTTCCAAATATTGCGAATAATGGTGGAGATGACAAACAAATCGATCCGAACGAATAGAATTGGTAATGCAATGAACATTTCAATGTGGTTTTTGCAAATATTGTTAACATGTGTAAACATCTTGATCTTTCCCGTCAAACAACAGTGATCAATAAAAAAAGATCAATAATTATTTCTCTTTGCGAGACATGAGTGACAATGTGTCCTGTTTTCGAGCAATGAACATCATTTGCAAGATGTAACCTATCCACCGAAGCAACAAGTAAATCATCTTGCAATACCTATGGTCCATGTATTGAATCACGAAGATTTTTATGTAATTCCAACATGTAAATTTGTGTGAGTCACATCCTAATCATATAATCTCAATTTGATATTAACATGAACACCATTTCCATTCTTCACAACTTGATGAGTGATTTCAGGTGTCATGGTCTGCTGAACTTGTACTTTCTTCTTTTCTTCCTGTTGTTGAATAATTTGTTGCAAATCTTGTTCAGTCACAGGTTTCACACCAGCTGCAACATCTCGTTCTTCCTCACGAGCCAATCTCTTCTTTTCTCTTGCCAATCTCAATGCCTCTCTTCTTATTTGAGCCTCAGAAGGTTGTTGAGAAAGATTATTTTGACCTTCTTTTGTTCTTCTTAACTCTCGGTCGAGTCTTTTTTGAACACGAACTTTTCTTCTTTCTTCTCTCAAAATACTAATATTGTTAGGCTCATCATTAGAAAGAACAGTTGCCGCAACTTCCTTGTATTTGGTTGGTGCTGGATTCTTTGGAGCACCTCCCAAATTTGGCATTGAATTTCTTCTTTGATGTCTTTGATCTTTGATGGCATCATTAACCATTCTTCTGTTTTGTCTCATGTTGTGAACTTGTTGTTGTTGAGGAGCTTGTGGTGGTTGAGGAGCTTGCAATGCAACCAATTGATGTTGATGATCGCAAATCTTTACTCCAACATCGACTTGCTGTAAATTATTTTGATTCATAATTTCATTTCCTAAATTGAAATAAGATGGAATTCTGCTTTGCACAGCAGCGGCAGATTGTTGTGAACCACTATAAGAGAAACCATTCACAAAACGAACTTCATAAATGACAGTAGCTTGACCACCCACATTGACACCAAATCTTCCAAATGCATTGTCGAAAACAGCTCCATTAGTGGAGAATAAATCTCTTCCATTATTTCTGAACAAGTTTTGGAAAAATTCATTGGCCGAGAATGGAAAATTTGTGTTCAATTCATACTTTTTGGCAAAGTAATACGTGTCGGATTGGCCAAAACATTTACCAATGCAGTTAGGATGTGAAACACATTCTCCAAGTTGAGGTGTGGCTCCTCTAATAGGATTAAAGTAAGCTCTGAAACGCTCATAGGCTTCCACAACAGTGTTCAGTGGATTTTGCAACAAGTTACGAACCGATTGTTGACCACCATGATTCACAAATTCATACATGTTCGTACGAAGAAGAACCATTCCTGAAACGAGTTTAGCATAAGGTCCAGCATTACAATTGCCTTGTGATCCCAATGAGAAGTACTGAAGCATGAAAAAGAGGAAGAACTTGACATTGTCAGGATAATTACTCAAGTGTTGATCGGTATCAATGAATGTGATGATATGACTAAACAGTGGATAATCAACAGCTTTGAACCATGAAGGTTGATTTTGTGGAGCTGGTTCTGCTTGTCTTGCTGCCAGGAAACGAGAGAGGGCTCTCAATGAAAACATTCCCTTGTTAATTGGGAAAGAAAAGGTAATTTGTAAGGCCTGATCAACTGCTCCATTGTTTGCATTGACTAAATTCAAACCACGTTGTCTGAAATAATTGTCTAAAATGTTGTTTTCGTTTCCTTGTTGTCGAACATGGTCGAGCATTTGCTGTAAATCTTGAGTGACTCGACAAATGTCATTGAGACCTCTGTGTGAGTTTTAAAGAACAATATCAGTGAGAAAACCATTTCGCATGTGCGAAAGAGAGTTCATCGTGTTGAGAAACATGATGATCGTGTGTGAGTGTGATGACTTACCTTGCGAAAGGAATCGGATCGCTCACAAATTCCACAGGATGTGTGTTTTGATCAATAATTTCAAAAGTTGGATGAACGAGTGGTACTTGGCCATGTTGATATCCTGGGGCATGATCCACCAAGTCACCCTATGATGGTTGTTGTAGTGAACAAGATGGATTTTCAATGAAAATGTTTTTTCAAACAGTTCGAGAGAAATCATCATCAGAAGCCAATATCAACCATGTTTTCAAAGTCTTTACAAACCCAAACACTCAAAACATACCTTTCTCAATCTTACTTGTCCCTGTTGTCCATTGAATGTAACTTCTGTCACTTGTCGATTTGAAACACCTCCTTGGAAACGAGCAGTATTGGACTCGGTTTCAAAGCCCATCTTTTGAGCAAATGCCAGTTGTATAGCCAACAAAAGGCAGATCATACAAACAACGAGCTTGGACATGATTAGACCCTTTCTCTCACCATCCTTGGACATTTTTATTATTAATTTTTTTGAGACTGAAATGAACTTGATGCCTAACCTGCTGTGACATCACAATATGAACCTTCGTTAGTGACAAGCAAAGAGCGCTTGTGTTCAGTGAGGTAATTCAATTAACCAGGATCGACGGAATGGATCGGATTGCTCCAGCGATTATTTTTGAACTTTCTACCAGTCAATCTAATCCAATCCTAAAATCCGATCTATTTAAATTTCCTCAGCGAAGCATTGCAGGAATCAAAACCATTCCGCTATCACAAACTACTGCTGTTAACAATCGTTTCTGACCTTACCTGAGAACGCAGCTTTACGTTTCTTAAAACTCTGTATTCTTCCAAATATATCACTTAGTGTCATCTTGAGCTGCGTTTCCAAATAAATATCACAAAAAAAAATTTTCAATTCACAAAATGATCGATCGCTTGAATCCCATCCTCTCGATCAATTATAATGGGTATAGCACCATTGAGAGTCCACAAAATATTGTTGATTCACCCTATCCGTACGCCCATAATTTCAATTGGAAACAATCACTCTCACAAACAACATCAAGGCTCTCTCATTATGCATCATTTGCAATTCTTTCTGGATCCATGAGTCGTGGAAATACATCAAAACGAGTCTGTGTCTATGATACTTCTGTACTTCGGGTGCAAAATATTGTAGCTGGAGAGGATTTCATAGTGTGCTTGTCCCATGAAGGACATTGTTTTATTACCCTCTCAGAGGATGATCCGAGATTTGAAAATTGGAGATCAGGAATGGGATTAGAGAGTGATAATCCCGATCAATTTCAATTGATTCAGAAAACATTAGAAGATCCGATTGAACAAGTTTTTGGTCATACCTATTGTGTTCTTCTCACGAGAAAAGGCGATGTTTATGTTTACACGGAAAAAGATGGATGGAATGGCAAGATAGATCGGAATGAATATTTTGATGGCGAGAAGATTATTCATGTTGGTCTCGGAAATGAACATGCATTGTTTGTTTCGGAGAGTGGAAAAGTTTTTGGATATGGGTCGAATTGTAAGTCATTGGTTGTGCACGTTAATCATCACACGTGATGATGATATAATTTCTATAACAATAATAATAATAATTGAATGATCGAATTGTCACACTTTTAAAAAATAATATATAATGGAATCACTATATACGACATCCTTAAAAATTATGAAAAATATTACATTAATTTTCAAATTTACAATAGCAAGTACACAATTAGCTTGTCTTGATCGGTGGTATTCTGAACTAAAATTTGTAAGGTAAGTGGTGATGAGAGGTTGTGAAATTTACATTTTCTTGCGCAATGTTGTCAAATGTTTTACACTTTTTCAATGACGTTTTTCACACCACCCACCATGAATGAACAGAATTGATGTTTCTCACATTTCCGATAAAATATGTAAGGCTTATGCAACCTACAACACATCCTTCTTGCTAACAGAGACAGGAGCTTTGTATGCATGTGGAGATAGTACTTATGCAGCCAATGGATTAACTTCTCTCGGTTCACCCTATCAATGTCATAAATTCACCCAAGTTCCAATTTCAGAGAAAGTGGAAGATGTTTCTCCTGGTCTTTTCTTTGTGGCAGTGAAAACTGTCGATAACAAATACTACGTTTTTGGATACAATAATTTTAGTCAGGTAAGTATTATTTATGGTTTTTCAACTTGCTTGAATGATACCATCCTTTTTCAAATATACATTTCTCAAATGTCCCATTAGTTCGGAAAAACTTCAACATTATATGAAAAGATTGATGGCCCTCATTTGCTGGACTCTTTTTCACCATTCTCTAATATTGACAGGATAGAATGTGGTGGCTACAATTCAATCATAGTCACTAAGGATAAGAAGGTCTTTATTGCGGGATGGGTAAGTTTTTTTCGAATGCAAAAAACTCTTCATACGATATTTATTTAACAACAAATGCACTACCTTTTATTCGATCTGAAATGGTTGTTGATTGGAATTCATTGGACATTTATTTTGAAAATTTGATTATTGAATTCACTTTACCCTCTGTAAGGCAATTGATTCACCTTTTTATCCAAGAGTTTCGGACAAGTACAATTTACTTGATCTGGATAGTCTGCTCAGAGAATGTACACGAGGTCACATCTCTCTCAATAACAACACTTCACTTCGTGCAACCATGGGAAGATATTTCAGTGTCATTTTCACAATTCCAAATTCCAAATTTACACGAAATTTCAAGAGATCCCACATCTTGTGTGACATTTCCATCATTACACATTCATTCTCATCCCCAGAAAATGACAACCAATTCATTCCATCATTTATGATTGATCCAACGAGTTTCTTTGAATAAATTTGAATATTCAGAAAAAGATTTTCGAAAAATCTTTCGCATTAAAAAAATGAAAAAACTGTTTGGTTCCATTGTTAAGCCTCCCTGCACAGTGGATGTTGATTTAGAGCCATCGGGAAAAGCCACAACTGGAAAGTCTACTATACTGGTGAACAATCCAAAAGATAGATTTGGAAACGAAGGAGTTGAACAACGATTGCTTGTTTTTGATCAATCCGATCCAATTCAAGGAAAGGTTAAGCTGAGTGTCGAGAAACCTTTTGACCATCTTGGTATCACGATTGAATTATTTGGAGAAATTGGTAGGTTGTTCTGTAATGATGTATTGTATCGGAGAGGTGAAATTTATTGTTTGTATGTGGTGTGGTTTGGCACTTCATTTCCATAATTTTTATGGGTCTTTGTGTTGTTTTCGACATCGGCATTAACTACTTGTAACAAACACGACCATTCAATGACGAAATCTTTTAACGTTGATGATACTCATTATATTTCAACAACAATGATTCAACCAACCAATAATAATTTAAAATTCATGATTATTATAATTATATTCACTGATGATATCGAATAATTATTATTATTGACATTTATCATCATCATACACAAAATGTTCAAATTACATTCTCAATCAACCTAATTATCAAATAATCCATTTACACACAACACTAAAATTTTCCGTAATACTCCTTCAGTCACCTACTTGGATGGCCGCAACGTTTCAACTTTCTTATCCCTCTCGAAGGAATTGGCACCACCAACTGCTCCAAATTGTCCTCTCTCAAGAGATGCCGAATATGAATTTAGCTTTAAATCAGTGGACAAGGAATGGAACAGTTATCGTGGTATCAATGTGGATGTGAGATATTATTTGAGAGTCACTGTAAATCGTTCTGTAAAAGTTATCAACACAATTATCAAGGAACAAGAGTTTTGGGTCCAAAAGATTGTTCCAAAACCATCAGAGGATGATCCTGGAATTGGAATGGAAGTTGGATTGGAAGGAATTGTTTTACTTTCGATCAAATATAACAATGTTCAACACGATATTAAGAATGGTTGCATTTTGGGAGATTTACAATTTTTCCTTGTGAATGTTAAAATTGATAAGGCCGAAGTGAGCATCATTAGAAAAGAGACTCTTTTGGGAACTCCAAGTTTGCAAGTTTCTATGCCTTCCTCTTCGTTTAAATCAAATTCAGCAGTTGATGAAGGCCACTCTGAGCAAGAGGTTTTGCACAAATTTGAAATAATTGATGGAACACCTGCCAAAGACGAGAAGGTTCCTGTTCGACTTTATTTAAGGGCAATCGAGCCATGGAAATTAACGAACACTGAAGAATCTGTCAATAAGAAATTCAGTGTGAAATATTTCATTCATTTGGCTTTGTGTGACACCAAAGGAAGAAGATTTTTCAAGCAACGAGAAATCCAGCTTTATCGTACTGGACTTTAGAGGTTGTGTAAAATAAGATCAATAAAAAATTGCACAATTTGAAGTGATTCTACTAATGAGGTGGATCCAAACTGCCTTACAACAAAACAGTCGCTCTATAAAATAAATTACGAAAATATTTACTTTCAAGAGAGAGTTGATTAGGATAAATTATGTTAGAGAAAAAGAAACGCAAAGGTATATATATCAGGAATGACAATTTGTGGAAATATGTGGAATGCTTTCACACTTAATTGGATTTAAGCTTTCCCAAAAAGAATTGCAGCATGTGTTTCCATCCGTATTGGGTCTTCTTACCAAAAGTACATCGAGCTCTCTTCATGACAAGTTCCTTCTTTTCTTCAAGAGTCATTTTGCCACTCTTGTCAACAAAGTGTTTGGCAACTTCATCCCATTGTTGGCTAAAGATCCAATACAACAAGACACCTTCTTCACAATCTGTGAACATGGTTGCTTGGTTATCGGCATATTCTTGTTCATGGAGATCATAATGAGCGTCAGCATCATTCCAATGAACAGAAACAGCATGATGATGAATGGCATGATAGTCTTCACCCCAAACGTTATCATGTCCATGCACAATGGTCACTGAGTTAATGTATGGATTGGTTGGATCTTTAGGATCAATCCACAAGTGCCACATGTAAGAAATGGCTGCAAAGAAGACAATAGCTTCCAATTGAGGTAAAATCACATAAGAAAAAGTGAAAGTAAATCCCATTGAATAGTAACTCAACATCCACAATCCATAATAAACAATCATTCCTTTCAAAATGTCCCATGCAAACTTGTATTCACCATGCACAAGAAAATGGAAGAAGCATGAAGTACCAACCCAGTAAGAGCCAAATCTTGGTGCATACATGATAAAACTCCAAGATTTAGTTCGATCTAAATCAATATTGGTATGAACGTCATCCAAACCATTGTCATATTTGTGATGAATCTTGTTGTGACCGATACAATATGAATTTGGAACTTGGCCGTAAAAAGGTCCCAAGAACCATTGAACATACCAATGGTTCAATTTACAAAGGAATGTCTTGTCATTGAAGAATCCAATGTGGTCGTGACCTTCCTTGTGCAAAAGGACGTGTAAATGAGTAAAGAATCGAAAACGAGGACCCAAACGAAGTAAGTGATAAAGGAAGAAGAACCAAAATTCGAATCCATAATGGTAGCTATTGTGTGAAATGATTGTAATGAATGATGGTTTTGACATGGTTGTGAAATGGTTGTGAAATAGCGTGGTATCATGGATTTTGATGAAATTTCACACGTGAGAAAAAAATTCAATGAGATGCCAAATGTCAGGTCGAAAAGGAAGGTTAAAAACACAAACATGACAATGTGTCAACAAATTGACTTCAGAGATGACAGCTGCTACTTACAATCTATACACAGCAACTCCAAAAATAGTTGGGCACAACACCGTTAACCACAACAATGAAGGAATGAACTCTGAATTTTTCTCATTGTTCATAATTTTCTTAGCAGCATATTTAGCAAATTTCTCATAAACCAAATCTGGAATGGATCGAATCAAGGGAACCCTAGATAAAAACAAATTCCATGAATTCTTAATCGCTGTCATCCAAACATTTGACAAGGTCAATAAAACTATAACTGGTGGAGTCAATGGAGCCATAATGCACAATCCTAAAAATGCACTAAACCAATCTGGCCACAAACACCATGGATATGGTCTCCATGGACGATCTGATGTGGTTTCAACAATATCTGCATTGTAGTGAATGTGTCTGAATGAAATTCCTTTTAAGGAAGATTTGGTGACTGCAACGTCATGTGAACTTGGAGTCGCTGGAGCTACTTTGGCACAATCTCGTTCCTCTCTTGAGGAGGACTTGGATTGGTGAGTAGTAGTGGTTGTGGTAGAAGCAGTGACAGCCATGGCAATTCAATTGGCAAATCAATGATGTGGAAACAATTGTTAAAAAATGTCAATATTTTGAAATGTCTATTGAAAAGTGACAGGTAAAAGAGATTCGGGTGAACAACACGTTCGAATCGGATCAAATCAGTCATAATCCCGAAAGAAGAAACAAAGCCATTTCGTTGTCAGGAACATGGCAATCAAATCCACATCCATGGGTCATCATCATCAACATGACCATACATGACAGCCATGTCATTGTTAAGCCAAATACGAGAGTGGTCATGTTGTTTGATATTCACAAGATTATTTGGAGAAATGAATGTTGAGAGGTAATGATGATGTGTATATTTCAATAATCATGACATCATTATCCATTCACCCATTCATACGAGTTATTGAAAAAAGGTCATTTGAGAAAGTTGTATGTAGGAATGACAGATTGAAAACGTCAATAATGATGCCATCATTCATAACAGTTGACAACCAAACAAACAAACACTTACTGTTCAAACAAATACTCAAAGTGTAGGATTGAGTCAAAGAGAACTTTCTTCTGTCAATATTCTTCAAGACAAGACGACAACACTCACCACAAGGATGACAACAACTTGTGTGATTGATTTCACTTGAAAAGAAAGGAACCACTTGGTCGTGATGGTGAATGAGTGTGAGTGTGAGTGTGTGGTATAATTGTATTTGTCAATGAATAATACGATGATGCAGCACTCACACACACACGAACGATGGATATAGTGAGTAGTGAAAAACAAGTTGTTGGCTGTTGTTTTGTTTTTTTTTTGTTTTTGGAAAATGCTCGAGATGCGGAAACCGAGAATTGTCCATTCTCTTGGAAATGCGATTCGAACCAAGACAACTCAGCAGAAGAAGAAGGAATTTTTCACTCACTGAAAGAGGAGAGTGGGTAGCATGTTCTACCACTGAAACGGTGCGACGACAATTGGACCATGTGATTAATATGGAGAGCTTGGTGTTCACTTGCTCAATCACTATATCCATTGAAGTGAACTTGCTTTATCAATGATGACGATGATTGTTGTTCAAACATTGGCGATGAAACGAAATCCCTTTGGTCACAATGGAGTGGATGAATGCGCGACCAAGTCTCGTGCAATGCAGAAGAGAAAGGGAAAAGAGAGAACTGTTGAATGCGAGGCGCACATTTGGATATGCATCCGCTCTGAGTACTATCATCGTAGTAAAGCAGCACACGCGACTTGGATTTGACAACATGTTGTTATTAGAGTCGGAAGTCCTCCATATTCCTTTTATAGGATAATTGACGAGAACAGAATTCAGATCGAGAAAATTTAGGAATTTTCTCGCTCTCATGTACAATTGCAGTTTAATGAGAGTGAGAGGATGAGCACGGTCGATGCAATTCTAATTCAAGGGTTTAGAATGTCTACTACTCGCAAAGCGACATAAATAATACAGTACTGTCCAATCATCTGCTTCATCAACCAACTCATTGATTTATACAACAATGAGAAAGTCAAGAGTGAATTGGCTCAATAAATTGTGTTCGCAAATACTCTGAGTATTATATGAAAGATCATCCTTTTGAATGAAATAACACAGTACAAATGTTTAATCCTCCACACACAACATGGAAATATCAGCAAAATTGTTGACATTACCTCCCTCAATACCCAACAAATCAAATCCCATTTCCAACTTCTTCTTACCCTCAACTGCTTTGAACCATTTATCTGGCTGTATGAGACAAAGCATTAAAAGTCTGAAAAGTTCTGTCGTTTCTTGTTCGTTTCTTTGAGTGAAATACACAATGGTGGCATAGGTGCTACAGACAATATTCATTCGTTTGGTTCTCCATCTCTTTTGTTGATATTGATAAATGGTCTCCAAATCCAAAAGGCGAACAGGAGTGATATGATGATCGTCTGCTCCTGCTGACTCAATGCCTAGTTGATTAAATTCATTAAGTCCTAGTGAAAAAACTTCGACATCTTGTGGAGATTTCTTAGAGCGTTTCGTATAGACCAAGTGACACTTTCCAACATAAATATCTAAAACATCTGGATCTGATAAAATTGTTGAGCGCATGGGTGGAATGACATCTTTGGCAAAACCAACAGCGGCATGTCCATATTGATTATCTCCCATCACATAAAAATTGCCATTCGAATCACGCAAATATGAAGTCAGAGAGTTGGAAAAAATGTCCGTAATGGTAATGTTGCCAAACGATTTGTAAAGTTCTGTCAGCAGAGTGAAACATTCTTTGGTACCAGTGCTACCAATTTCTCCATAATTGTTGGATCCTGTCACAAATACCTCTCCACTTGCAGTGAGGGCAATCGTGTGATAATCTCCTGCCTGAACTTTGACAATTCTAGATTTGGTGAATTTTGTGGTGTCTAACTTGGTCAGAGTATTCACATGTTGAGGGAATGAGTTACCAAGTTGGAAATCAGTATTGTCTCCACACATGTAAACGTTGTGATCCGCACTCAAAACAACTGTATGATCATAACCACACACAACTTGGAGAATTTGTTGAACAGTGCCAAAGTTGTTATTCTTGACTCTTGCAAGTGAGCGAATTTCTGGATCAAAAGTACCAACTCCACACTGTCCATATCTGTTGCTTCCGCACGAATACAAGGTCATGTTATCATTGGCAAGGAATAATGTATGTTCCCCTCGAGAAAATATTTCCTTAATATTCAAAAATTGTGCATCTCGAATTTCATCAAGATCATTTCCAGGATGTCCAAGTTGGTGACAAGCATTTTCACCACATGACCAAATTCTTCCGGATTGACTCAAGAAAAATGTACTATCAAAGCCAGCGGCCACAAATATAATTTCTTCAGTAATGTAAGAAAAGTTGTTGGCAAACATGTGACCAGAGTTAGTTTTTGTAGTGGCAGCAGTCATGACTGATGAGGAGGAGGACAAAAATCGATGAATATCAATTGGATGAATGACTGTCGTTTCGATACCTTCTGCAAAACTAGAACTTGAACCAAAGATGGAACTGCGAGAACCTGACTTGTTTGATGAGGAGGATGTTCCATTGCTGCTATGACTTCCGAAAGGATTTTTTTCAGAGCTCGACGAATGGTTGCTCGACATTTTCGTTAAATATACTCCATTAGTGGCAATGTCAGTCGAAAGATTGTTGGAAATTGGATTGTCCATTGTTGGATTGTTAAGGAAAGGTGAAAGATAGGTCACACTATCGACAGAACTCTTGAAATAGGGTTGTGGATTATGATACATGATGAAAGAGGGATCCAAATGTTGTTGTTGTTGGCGGTGGTGATGTTGAAATAAATCTCTTTCGTCATTGGTATTGTACAGCATGTGGTAGTTGTCATCATCTTTCATGTGACAATCTGGATGATCATTGATGGACGGAGCATGGTTTTGGCCGTTGTTGCATAAATTCGAAGGAGGAAGGTTGTTCGCCGTCGTTGACAAGGAATATAATAATTGTTGGCCAATGGAGGTTGGCATTGGAGCAATATTCAAGAGTGACGAAGAAATTGAGAAAGAGCTCGCTTGTTGGATATCCATGAAATCCTCTGTTGGTAAGGATTGCTGTTCCATCGTCGATAACAACATGGAAGAATCATCGTCTGCGAGCGAGAGAGAGATTGCTGGTGGTTTGAGAAGAAATGAAGCATCTGTGTTGCCATCGACCATCATTCCGTCATGATGATGGTCAGCACTTGTGGTGAACATGTCTGTTGTTGCTGCTGAGGATGTAACTTGAAGAGGATGATGATGATGAAAATTATTGAACGAGTGTTGTTGTTGCTGGATGTTCTTAGGTTGTTGTTGTTGCTGATGATGATGATGTTGAGAAGGATTGTGAGCTGAATTGGAAGATCTCCTCGTTGATGTGATTTTAGAGTTGGACAAGGACAAGCGATCAATAGGTGCTGATTTTCCAATCTTGTACAACCTTGTCGATTTCGATAATACAAATTGATCCACTGCAATGTCATGCAACAGATTATATCGATTATCTCCACAATAGAAAATCTTGTAGTGATGATAGGGACGAATGAGAGAACCACTTGGCAAATGCTTTTTTGGATGATGAGCATCCACGGGTGTGGTGGAGAGTCCTTTCGAACCTGTACTACTCTCCGTTGAGAAACGAGGGTTGTTGTAAGATGGAATGTTCAAAAAGTGTTGTTGTTGTTGTAAATCATAGGGATGCATATTTGCAGAGGTGGCCAAGTGTGAGTGTGGATTATTCCAAGAGGAATGAATGGTTGTCGTCGCTCCAACAACAGCCGTAGAACCAACAGTGGTGGAATATTGAAGAGGATGGGTCGAGGAGGAGGGCGTATGAACTACACCACCTCTACCAGGTGAATGATGTCCCAACAAGAGATAATCCAAACCATCGAGAGAGGCTGAACCCGAATTGGTTCCAGGAGTCATTGTATTAAAGGCATCATCATCTTCATGTTTGGGAGAGGAGGAAGGAGAGGAGTTATGACTTCTCGACGTTGAGGAGGAACATGAAGTGTTCGTCGTGGGAGTGGTTTGTTGTTGTTGTTGATGATGATGAGTCGAGTTGTTATTGTTGGAAGAAGAACCAACAGAACCAACGGAATTCAAAACTGAATGAGTGGTGATCGCCGTAGAAGTGATGGAATTGGTCTTGTTTGCTCTCGCAGCTCGAAGGTGTTGAGGTGGAACGGCATCGTCTTGTCGTGAGGAGCTTTCGGTTGAGGCTAAACTATTGAACTTGATGGCTTGGCCGAAGAGTTTGACAAGAGGTTGCATGATGGAGTTAGAGGAAGAACAGACAATGTGCTTGCTGATGATGAGAAGTTGGTCTTGGCGGTGGTGAGTGATGGTGCGTTTGAGAGTATGATGATTGGAACAGGAACACGAAAATGAGTTCAAAAGTCAACTCGAAGAAGAATGGCGTGATGATGATGCTGTTGTGGATCACTCTCCGCTGATGTTACTACAAACTACGAATGGAGATGAATGAATGCGTGTTGCTGAGTGTGGTGAGATGTTGTATAATATTGATTGTTGTTGTGGTTCGTGTTGTTGTCAAAGTTGAAAGGTGCTGAACGAATACAAAACTCTTTCGCTTTTCAACTCTTTGATGTCAATAAGTCCGTAACGGAAGAACAATGTCGACGACAACAGTGAGATGATGATGGTTTAAAAACTCGTGGTGGTTCTCGTTGTTATTAAACAATGGAGAGAGTGATGTCAAAAGCAATTGTTCTTTTCAAACACACGCAAGAATATATTCCAAATATTCTTTCTACAAGAAAATGTTGTGTCTGGAATAGTGTGTTTCAGAATCGAGGAGGAGACGTTTTTTTGTCTGAATTTTCAGGTATGGTAGTGGCACTATTTATTTGGCTGTTGTTTTGAAGTCACTTTTGAACACGACAGAGATTGGTTGTATTTGAATTGGAGTGAGGGTTGAGGTGGGCGGCAGGTTCAAAAGACCTGTCCTTCTGTGGGACACAATACAACAAGGTTTCAAAAGGAAATCTAACATCTATTTGAAAGATTGGTAAATTAAGTTTTTGTAATGTATGACAACTTTTAGTGACTGCAGACATCATCGTCTCGCTTGTCGCTGACAACACAAAACCGTTCGATTATGGATGTGAAATTATTTATCCCAATAAAGAGTGAAGTGATGAAATTTTAGAAGAAAATTGATATTGGAATGGAATAGTACATATTGTTCAACATCTAGTCTCACTCCAAATGCCATGTTTTTGATCCATTTTAGAAGTATTCCTGTTTGGAAATCACTCATTGAGTAGCATGGTACCTCAGGATCATTAGACAATTCCTGATAAGTCCAACAATTGCGAAACCAAATTAACTGTCAATTATTGTTGTTCTAAGCTTCTTTCGATTGCTTCCTTTAGCGCCTCATCTTCATCATCCTCGTCGTCTTCCGATGTTTGTTGTGCTGCTGCTTGGGGTTGTGTCAAGTGACGATTGGCCTCCCAAAACATTGATTCCATTCTTGCAAATTCAACAGCTCGTTTCCACTCATCACTATTTATGTTAGGAGTTGGCATTGGTACAGTGGATTGTTGATGTTGTCGGGCACCGGTGCCAGACAAAATACTTTCTTGCATTTTTGTAATAAAATCAATCGTATTGTCTTGTTGAGGTCGGCTGCTTGAGGATGAAGCACGTGAGCGACTTGTCACAGATTTGGGATCAAATGTTTCAGAATATAACTCAGCCTCACATGGAGGTAATTCTCCCTTAACAACATAAATTGAATATCCTTCTTGTTTCAACTGCTCAATAAAAAGAGAAATATGAGTAGGTGAAAGATAGGTTGGTTCTTTCAATGTTGAATTTAGATTAAACCAATGATTTCCAAATTTTCTAAAGACAAACCAATGTTCCAGATGATTGCAAATAAAAGCTTTTTTCTTCCCAAGGTTTTTCTCTGGTTTGTCACCAATGAAGGCATAATCACAGAAAATCATTGTTCATTCCGTTCGTAAAAATCATTATATACAAATTGCAAATTGGATCATTTGAATGTCGGACATTAATTCGAGAATCATGAAATTATTTCGATCAATAATAATGGAAACAAATTTCAGTAAACGAATGAATGAAACATCATATTGATCATTCAATGGTTAATGTGTTGCTAAAGTAAACGCAATGCATCATCTTACCTGATGGATTGAACAATGCTTGGATGTGTGATCGGAATTAAATTCAGTCCCCAAACTTCAAGACTTGTGGAAATAACTCCAATACTAAAATCTCCTTCATCACTCACGTTATGACTCGTCCTTGTTTGCTGTTGCACCCCGGATTCAGCTTGCAATAATTCAGCTTCCTTCCTATCTAAATTACGTGCAATTTCCATCAAATCAATTTCTGTAAAATAGGCTCCCTGAAGGAGATTATTTAGAGAATGCATGGCACATAATCTTCCTTCTTGTTTTTCATCTGTGTTATGATTAATTTAATATTGTTTTTAATTCATTTAATTATTTAAATAATAAATAATATTGATCAATAATATTTCCGATTGATCATGTCTCATATTGATCATTCAACAACATACGATAGATGTTAGAGATCATTTTTTTTGGAAAAAATGTCGAGTTCATCATCGGAGCAGCAACTTCGACTTGATCAACTCCCTTCCGAAATATTGAATCTCATCATTCATTTTCTAGCGGAACGTGAAAATGATGTTTTTAATTTTTCTGTTACTACTAAAGCAATGTATGAAATGTTGTTAGAAAGTAATATTCATGTACTCGCTATCAAAATTTCTAGTGATATCAGGAAGTTTGGCAAGTTATCCTCCCAACAATTACGTAATTCCCAACAGAAGAGAAATTATGGAGTATTCAAACATGATGCGAAAATGAAAGACAATCACAAAGAATTCAATAATAATCACAGAAAAAAAAAGTCAAAAAAAGAGCAAGATCAACATCCAGGGCTTACATTGATAGACAGAGTAGTTTCTTTGGTTTATTCACAAAAACAAACAGACACTCGTGATAAAGACGAGAAATTTAGAAACAAAATGCTGCTTGATCATTTTACAATGCTGAAATCAAGTCTTCGAGAGACAAAACTTATGCTCCATTCTGTGTCTGACACTGAAAGTATTCAACATAGATGGAACACATTCATGAACGCATTCGTTTTTTATGAGTATGGTCAGAGTGTCTGTGAAGTACTTTCAAAATACATATTTCAAAAAACGACATATGAAAGATGGCACACGAGAAGTGACAATGAAGCGTATCCTAGATTTACTGTCATTAAAGGGGATATGTGTCTGCGAAATATTCGTCTTCATTTCAAATCCGAGGAAAATGAGGATGGTCATGGAACATGGGATCTTTATTATGAGAAAGGAGATGATGATCATCATATCCTTTATGTACTATCTATGGAATCTGGAGTAATGATAGCAGAAATCGACAATTTAGAATTATTGAGACAGAAAATATTCGAGGATAGCAAAGACAAGGACGAAAAGTTGGCCATTGGTAAGATCACTAATGAGTTGTTCATGCTTGTTTTACTGTTCCTTATTAAATGCAACTATCAAGAATCGCTAATTCCACATCGAATTGACTTGAGATAATTCCCTCGATGCATGAAGCACCAAACATCAGAATGTAACGATCAATTTATTGAAAGATATTTACACACATGATGAAATAATTTGATACATTCACAAATCACATCTAGACACTGGTTGGAACGAGTATCAGCTTATTTCCTTCTGGACAAATCACGGCTGGAAATTCTTGTTCGCCCACCATTAACAAGGAGGCACCTGAAAATTCCTTAATTTTCTCAAGAGTGCTTTGTAACTTGTCGGCAGGTACATAGATCTTACTTTCAGTGGTCACGCCGCTTGATGATTGATCGTGGTTGACTTCAGTTGAACTAGCTGCTGTTGAAGATTCTGAAGTAGCAACCACCATAGTTGGTGAAGAAGATCGTTGCTTCTTCTTTGGACTCAAAGTTCCTCTCAACTTGTATCCCTTCAGTTTGAAATCAGGTTCAAACGAGTCATCACCGTCCTTCTTGGTTTCTTCTTGATCCTCCTTTTCATTCGCAGAGGTTGTGGATTCATTGACGGGCAATGGTGATGAAGATGGAGATTGAACACTGGCACCACTTTCCTCGATCACCTCCACACCAAAGACAGCCTTATAAAAACTCAAGGCACGTTCCTTATCTTCATACAAGAGTGTAAGTTCGACCGAATCGTCATCCTCAATTGTAGCATTATGAGAGTCACATGTTTCCTCTGAGTTTGACACCTTAGTAATCTCCATTTCCTGGCCATGAACTGTTCCATCATCGTCATCAAAAACCTTTTGAGTCGAAGAATCCTCTTCACTGGTTGATTCAGAACTCTCAACGACGACCAACTTTGTCTTTTTGGTTTGAGATTCATGGTTACAAGACTCCTCATTGGTGCCGACTGTGCCTTCAGAGGAAGCATCAAGAGCCTTACTATCATGACCATCTTCATTAGAAGCCTCTTCTTCTCTCTTTCTCTTGAGGAGAGAGGAAGCCTCTTCTTCTTCTCCATTCGCGTGCAATGGTGGTTGAAGTGAGGAATGAGCAATTTGGGAGGACTCGTCGTTGTTGATTTCGATTCCATCCACGACTACTACTCCTTCAGAACAAGCGTTCATTGGAGTTGTAGAATCAGCAACTACTGGAGAGGTGGTAGTGTCCATGATTGCGACGATTGGTTAAGTTGTTGAGTGTTGGGTTGTTTGGTTGTTTTTTTTTGTGTTGGTAAAAGCTCTACTACAAGAAGTGACAATCAAGTTTTAAAGCCTTTTTCACTCTTGACACTTCCACATAAGGTTGGAATTTACATGTGATTTTGGCGCCAGCCAAGAGTCTACAAGAAAAGCCTTTTTGCATGCAGTATTGAAAGGCTTTCTTCTACCCAATTGATGATTTTGAGAATGAAATTCGACTTATTAATTCCAAAAATGGTGTTGAATTGTCCTGGTGAAGAATTAGCAAAAAAATGTCTTCAGTCCACACAAGCAGCGTGGGAACAAGATTTTCATCGAATCCAATAACAAGTAATGCCATTCACAACAAACCTCGTGATGATCGAATTAAATTCTTTAAGCGCATCCCGATTATTAAATTTGAAAATATACCACTCAATTATTTGTATCGTGAAGATGTGTGCTCTTTTCTCGGAGATGTTATTCCTGGCAATGATTTGGAAGAGTTATTTAGAGAATTTAGAAACATCATGCCGAGCAAGAACACTCGTAGGAGAGTAGATACACTCGCATATGATAGTCAAAATAGTGAAGAATTTAATCATGTGAAAACAAAATTATTGCAATTTCAAAATTCATACAAATATTGTCCACAAAGCGTTCTTAATCAAACCACACAATCGGAACGTTTATGAAAGCAGAATATATGAATGAAATGTTTGTTTATGCATTGACGGAGGATGATTCGGAACTCGTTTCTTCTTTTTCATTACTGAGGTCAATCTTAGATGAAAAAATTCTAAAGTCTCCATGGCCTTCATCATTCAAACTGAATGATGCAATTTTGATCGAAAATGTTAACAGTACGCACAAGAAAAAGAAAACCAAAGATAAGGTATTTCCAATTGTTTTTCAACCTGCAAAACATGTCGTTTGGGAGATTAATTTGTCGGAATCTTGGACACCAATGGTGAAAAAAGAAAAGAAGGTACCAATTACGGATGTAAAACAAGTACTGCTCATGCAAGAGAAGGCAGCCTCTTCTTCATCTCTACAAATCCATGTATCTAGCTCGAGTGATTCAATATCAAAATCATTGGTGACGATACCTGCAGCAAGCACGTCAGAAAATCCAAAAGAACCTGAACATATCACAACTAATATTGAAGTTGATTTTACTTTATGGCCTCAAGATTATTGTCTTCAAGGAGTCGTGTCATTTGGGAAAGCAATTCGACTATTTTCAAATTTCTCTATTCAAAAGAACGAACTCACATTTCTAATTTCAAAACAAAATTTAACCAATCTTGGAGATCAGAATTCAATACCAGAGCTAACAGTAAGAAATTCTAAAAAGATTACTCTCAAGAAGGAAAGAATTTCCCAAGCATGGATGATTCATGAGGAGGGAGCATTTGGCTTTTCATATGATGGAGGCGTTTCCGGAATTGTATCTTCACTGTTTTTTGATTCCTCCTTTTCATTCATTGTCTTTAACGCTCCAATTCAGAAACCAGTAGTTACATTATTTCAAAACGTTCTGCAAACGACATCCTTTGATAAGAACCTTATCAAACAAGGTGTCTTGACGCCGCAACAATTGAAAGAATTCATGCAATCACAGAAATTATCGATTCATACTACTAATGTTGAATTAGCCACTTCCCAAAGGAATGACAAAAGTACAAGGCTCAACCTCAAGAACATTAGCAGTAGTAATGTCACAAATCATATTAACACGAGTGACAAGGTTGATAATAATAGTAATACAACAATTTCCAGTTCAGTGATAATCGATCCTTTGCACATTACACATGATTCTGCAAGCTTTCATAGTCCGAAAAAGAAAGCTGCAAATGCCAAAGAAGCAACATACAACAAGGGCAAGCGTATCTCAAACAATTCAACTATCTTGAATGAGCATGACTTTGATGTGGTAGAGGACCAACTCTCTCAAACCTCAGCTTGTTACGATGAATATGATCAATCAGTACCTACTGAACCAAATGTAAAGAAGAGAAAATTGGAAAACGAAGATGCTACCAATGCTCTCTCGCAATTACCTGAAGTGGACAATGAAAAGGTCCAAATTTTAAAACGTTTACATCAATATCAAATTTTATCAAATGAAGAATATCTCCAAAAAGTAATATTGATTGATGCAGTCGAGCGATACAAGAATGGTGACTCCGCTTTGATGAAAGATATTATTGAAAAGAAGAAGGATTTTTTAGCTGATTTTTCATCATTCCCTCAATTCATTTGCCCTCTAACAAGGACGCTTGCTAAAGATCCTGTGTTGGGAGATGATGGCCGTATTTATGATAAGGAAGCTCTAATAGATTTGTTGACAAAGAACTGTACACAGCCATCAACAGAGCGTGCAAATGACCATAGAGTCACAAAAATTTCAATAATCCAAAGCGCTACGAAAGAGGTCTATCAAATTCTAGATTCCAAGTTACAGGTCATCTTTGAATTTTTACAGCATGTCATTTCTGAAATGTCAATTTTTGATATGGCTTTGCTACCGCTTTTGACAATATTTATTCGAATGGATTATCACCAGAAATATACATTGAAAGCACATTATTTGAAGTTTAAAATCATTGAGGCCAACATTTCGCTATTTAGGAGCAATGAGCAGAACGCAACAGATTTTTCATTGAAAGCGCTTCAAGATTGTATGGGCAAAATCATTACTTTAGAAACAGAAAAATCCAACATGATTCCTCTGCTGATTTTTGCGTTGAAGGAAAAATTTCCAAAAGATGTTTTCGATTGTTTTTCTTTATCACTCTACATTGCCTGTGAATTCCAACCCGAATTAATGTACCGACAACTTGTTCAGGCGAAAAGTGAATTTCTTTACAATAATATTTTGAGTGCCGTTTACGCTGTGGCTCAGTTGAGGAGCTCCAGGTTCTATCTTAATTGAAATGCATGTCTTTTGCTGAATTCTTAAGGAACATTAAGATAGAACCTGGAGCTCCTAGAACAACACACCTTGCACATTTGTTGCTTCTATTATGTGACAGTGAATTACGTTTGCTAGAAGAAAAAGGATATGTCTCTAATAAACCAACCAACCTGTAGCACAATCCACCAAGTTGCAAACCATCTCTTGATCAAAGTGAAAATGAAAACATGACAATTTATATTACAAACTCACAAAATGAGACTCAGTTTATTTGGCTGTCGTTGTTTTTGCGGTGGTAGAAGCGGATAAGGTTGTAGCACTTGTGGGTTTTGGAATGGTTGCCTTCTCGTAAAGAACCTTGTTGAGCCAATTAACCAAATCATGATATGCCTTAAGTCTGTTCTCTCGCGATGAAATACCGTGTCCCTCGTTGGCAAAGAGTTCCAATTTGGAGTATTTGAGTTGAGTTTTTCCTGGCTTGGTTGATTCTTGGATGAGTTTCTTGTACCAGTTTTCTGCTTCCTCTGCAGGCACTCTTTCGTCATTCTTTCCTTGAATGATAAACATTGGAGCAATGACATTGTCAATGTATGTCACTGGCGAAATACTCTTAAGGAAGTCTTGTTGAGTGTGATAATTACCATATTCTTCATAACGTTGTCTTCTTCTAAATTCTGCTGTATTCTTATAGAAGGTAATTAAATTGGTCATACCAACAATGGACACTCCTGCCTTGAAGTATTGAGGAATTTGAGTCATACATAAATTTGTTAAATAACCTCCATAGGAACCTCCTCCAAGAACTAATCGGTTTCCATCAATACCCTTAAACTTTTGTAAGAAGGTGACAATGGCAGCAACGTCCTTGACTGCATGCATTCTCCTTTCGACATTGTCAGCATCCATGTATTTTCTTCCATAGCCCTTAGAACCTCTGACATTAGGAACGATGACTGCGTATCCTGACAAGACTAAAAACTGGATGAGAGGACTGAAAACAGGTCGGCTCTGACTCTCTGGACCTCCGTGCAATTTGATGATGGCTGGGAATCCATCCTCTGGAGCGTCACCAGATGGTAAATACATGAAGAAAGGAATCATGAGCCCGTCAAAGCTGCTCACACTCACTAACTTCTCCTTGACAAATTTACCTTGAACAGCTCGAACGACCTTTGGAAGACGGTCATCGGACAACAATGGCCAATAAACAGCAACGTGTCTAAAGGTTTGCTTTGGAACAAGGGTAGTTGCTGTTGAACCATTTTCCTTCTTCTTGGCTTGCTGACGTGCCAACTTTCTGATTGCTTTTTGCTTCTTCTTGTATCTGATATTGTACGGATCTAAATCAAGCATATAAATATTAACTGGATGAGTGGAATCAGTCATAGTGACAGCCATCAAATTACCATCGTGAGTAATGGCAGAGCTGTGACCGAATGAACGAGCATCACCGTGAACAATGACACCATTTTCGAGAGGCAATGGAACTGGAATGAGAGGAGTCTTAAAGCCAGATGGACCAATTCGTGTCTTGTAAAGTTTGCTGTAACCACCTTCGTTGAGCTCAATGTAGGTCCATCTCGTACGAGCGTTACCCAAAACACCTACAACATCGTGCTTATACTTTTCCATTTCTGGAATTGTCACAAACTTTGGAGTATTAGATTTCATGTCGCCTTGGAAATCCAAAATAGCCAATCTCAAGAAATCTGATTGATAGTCTGTATTGACCAACATTTTAGTGTGTCCACGGTCCAAGAAACGAAGAGGATACCATCTCAATTTAGCACCTCCACAGAGTGGTTTAGTCAAAGGTGTAAGTGTTCCATCTACAAGATCCTTCAAGATCAATTCATTGTGAACGTTGCTGTATCGTTGTACAAGCACGATTTGAGTCTCGTCAGAAGACATGAGAGTAGCACGTGGAATACCATTCTCTGGTGTGTAGATACGTTCAGCTGGAGAAGGCTTTCCATCCTTACCAATCAATGGGAATGGTCTTCTGTACAAGTCAAAGAACTTTTTGTTACGAGCATTCGATTGATAGTACAAGTGATTCTTTGTGACGTGATTGATTAAGTGCTTGGCCTTCATGTCTTTGGTCAACCAGAAGTGTTTGGATTGAGGTGTAATGATACCAATTTGGAAGTTTTCATTACCACCGCGATCATGATAATACAAAATAGACCCATCGTGGAGGTATCTTGGAGCAGAGCACCTGAATTTGGTATGAACCAAACGTACTGGCTTACCGATAGTCTTTCCCTTCTTTCTATCAATCTTAATCTTGTAAATCTGGAAAACACCCGAAGAGGAAGAGACAAACACCATTTCATTCTTGAATGGGTGGAATGCTGGGCCACCAACAGCTGAAATACTGAAAATATTCTTCAGTCTATTCCAACGACGAGAAGTAAGCTTGATGGCGTGAGCAATTTTTGGATGAAGTGAGGTTTTGCTTCGTGTAACTTTGATCTTTTTGAGGGAAGATGGTTTGCTTTTGGATTTTCTTGTTGTTATCTTCTTTGAGGAAATGCTCTTCTTGGTGGACTTTTTAGTGGAAGAGCTTGTTGGTGATGTCTTCTTCTTTCTGGAACCATGCTTGCTCGTTTTCTTTTGTATTTTCTTTGAAGAAAACGACTTTTTAGATGGTCTTGTTGTAGTGGTCGTGACAGGCTTTTGTGGTCTCACGACATTGGTAGACTTTTGTACAGCCAAAGCAGCTCCAATCGCTCTCTCTTCTTCATTCTCGTCGTAAACAAGTAATTCATCAGAAGCAGTCGCAACACCTTCTCCCAAAATAGCATTATCTAAATGAGCATACAAATTTACGGCTCCATCACTTCTTGCATTGAGAATCTCATCATCGCTCACAAGCAAGTTTCCGGAGCTTGAATATTGATCGACAGAAGCCTCTCCTCTAACTTTTCCAAAAATTAAAATTGCAATCAACACGAATAGTAGAACTAGATAGGTACTAGTCTTTTTCATGTTGTTCGATGGTTTCTCTAATTGTTGTTGTTGTTGTTGTTGTTCTAATTCTCTTTGTCAAAATAAATAGGAATCAAAAAACGCACACCAAAATTTGAGCCTATCCGATTTGTTCAGCTTGAGAAATCTCTCGAGAGGAACGTTTGATTGTTCTCGTAGAGTACTCCTATGAAGATGATGATTTTTGCTGAAACAACAATAAGGAACAAAAGGCTTGATGATGCCTGGTGCGGTTGAAAATTTTTTTATGATGATGAAACGATATGACCCGACAGTTGATGAAAGCGCCTATAAGAAGGGTATGAAACACAATGAACCAAAGGTTAGCCGCGAGTATTAGACTAATTTTGATGTTCAGTGATCCGTTTAATATTGGGGCTTTCAAAAGAGATATATAATGAAAGAGAGTAACGAATTTTTCTTTTCAATCCCATGACTTGTTCTTTCCTTCAATCATCATCCAAAGCACTCATCATGAATCGGAACAATTATGGCTAAAGGGAAGAAAATTAGATTGCTTTTCAAAGAAAAACATCATTAGGGGTACATGGCAAAATAGAGATCTCATGCAAGAATTAGCTTTTTGCTTGTAATATCATCCCCAACAACATTCCGAGTCTTCTTCAACGTTCAACTGCCAATTGAAATGGCAAACGGACCATGATGGAATGGACTTTGCGAAATAACACCAATTGTGGAGATGATGATGATCATTTGATCATATTGGTTGTATTGTTTCAGAGTCGTGTCCAAACACTCCAAAGAAAGCAAGTCGCAACGTTGATTCATTGTCAAGGTCAAACTTTTTGGATGGACTTTCCAAAACCACAAAATTTATTTCTTACTTGACGTTTGCTGCTATTTGTCATCTTCACGCATTGGATGGCAAGATTTTTCAAAAGAAAAAAGAAGAAGTAACTCCTCCTTGTCCGTCAATATTGGATCCAAGAGAGAGATAATTGTTACGTGGTGGCAAAACAGTCCTAACAACAACAACAACAACATTCATCTCACAACAACGTTTCTCTCGGATTGATTTCTCAACAACAACAACATGTTCTTGTCGATGATCAAACGGAACAGCACATTGGTGATGCAATCCATGGCATCTTCACCCACTTCACCCACTTCTCCCAATGAACCCACTCCCTCCTCTCTTTCAGTTTCTAGAGCATCTACACAGTCTCAAGTCACGTTTCCATCTCAAGCAGTGACGACGCTACATTCGTTTCATCCATCATCTTCCTCTGCTAATTCCTCTCCACCGTTGGGCCAAAAAGATCCTTCACAAGAACAAGCACTTCTCATTCAACAACATTTATTCAAACTGATTGAAGAGACAACCTCCCTATACCAAATACATTTTGAAAGCTGTCTTTCCAATGAAACGACACTCCTGCCAGCATTCAAAGAATTCCTTAAATTTGAACATAACCTGAGTGCGTTGGATTTTATTTTAATCACTGAAGAATATATGATGGATAGCAATGAGACAAGTTCGAGTGAGACATGTTTGAGCGAGACATCCAATAATTCGTCAGCATCACCAATCAAGCATGAACACATGTCAAAATCCAAGTTGTGTTCTCTAAATGACCACAGTAGTGGTTGTTTAAAGAGACAACAATTTGAAAAGATTCAATTCATTATCGAAAGATTTCTCACTGACGATTCGATGGATCAAATTAATGTTTCAAATTCCTCACGTAGTGAAGTTTTGAAACGATTCGAAGAATTGAAAGAAAATATCGAACGTATGAATGATAATGATCTTTACTTGTTCGAAACTTGCAAACAAGATGTTTATTTAGAATTAAGAAATGACAACTTTGCAAGATTTTTAAAGAGTTCATACTTTTCAAATGCCATCTTGTCCATCATTTCACAAGATTTGTCACTTCCTAAAAAATCAAACATGCTCACTCCTGAATTTTTGCAAGATTTCACGACCTTACTCGAATTTCAATTATCGGCCATTGGAGAAAAGAGGAAAGGTAATACAATGGCTCATTCAAGTACAAATATTTCCGAAGTTGATTCTTCCGCCACTGAATTAGACGGTCATCAGATCCAAAATCAAGAAGATTACCAGGAAGTGAGACATGCTTTGAGTGAGTTATTTAAGGAAAAGAAACAGAAAATAGTGACAGGATATCATTTGGACATTTTTAGGAAAATGAATGACATGGATGGCATGTGGCAACAAATTCACAAAACAAAGCACATGGCAACTTACAAAAGTAAGGAAAAGTTTGTCACCTCAAAAGTTGCAAAATCGAAAGGAATTTTGTTGATTAAGGAAGTTTTGACCGTTGAGGCAACACCTGAAGAGCTCTTGAGCACAATCATTGATTCGAGATTTATATCGATTACTGAGCCAACTCTCACTCAAATCGAGTTTAAAGAGTTTATTGAAGGAGGACAAGTCGTCACTGTGAAAAGTGGCAGAAAAGGCTCCAAAACATTGGAAACAAAAACTCATCCAGTCTCTTGTTCGAGATCAATCATCAAAACTCCGTGGCCACTCTCGGACCGAGAAATATATTGCGCCACTTGCGTTCGAAGAGAATTCAACCCTTTTACTCGACAAAAAACAGATTTTACCATATTTAGGAGATCGTATGACCCTGAAGAGGAGACAGTTGCCAAAGGATGTGTGAGGGCCTTTTTTTATGGAGCAATCATCATTGAGCAATTGAACGAAAAGGAATGCAAAATCTCTGGATTGGCTTTCATTGAAGCTGGTGGTAAAATTTCTTCGTCACTGTGGAACAAAATGCTCACAGCTCGATCTTCGCAGGTTTCCAAGAATTTAAGAAAAGGGCTCCAAGCTCGACGAAAGATGAGTGAAGAGGAGAGGAAAATAACTTCAGAAAATTCATTGAAAAATATTGACACGTTGATCTAGACTACGTTGAGTACGTGTGGCCCCTTTTTGATATTTCATTGCCTTGCACATTTGTAGAGAATGTTGGAGCTTTCATGTAAATATCGTCATATACAACAAGACTCTGAGAATATTGACATCAATAAAATCAAGTTTTTGACAGTTTGCCTTTTAAAGGAAACATGTTATTTTGGAATGATCATCAACATCTCTGCACGAAATTGTTCAAACTCCAACTTCAACCTAATTTTCGAAACAGAAGGGACGTTGATATCAATCACATGGAAGAAAAGACTTTGTGTTAACACCTTACTAAAAAGTCAAATGTACAGTTTTGCATTTTGAGTGTTAAATTTAGCCACTTCAATTTACCAAAGAACAAGAAATGTCAACACAACACCACGAAGAATCCTGCACAATGCCAATGTCAACTGCCAAATGTCAACACGTGCCAACAACACCCTTCTCACCACCATTTCTTACCAACAACAACACCTCCAATGCAAACTTGATCCCAACCAACTTGGATACTCCCTTCTCCTCTCTCTACACTACAAACAGCTACTCTTCCAGTCTTCAAAAGCAACAACCTTTCAATCCTTCAAATACAACTCTTTATCCACAACAACAACCTCCAATTCTTTCCTCATTTCCATCCTCCTCAAATTATTTTCAATCATCAATCTCTTCAGGAGATTTGAGAAATCGAAATGCTGATCAAAGTGGTGTGAGTAACACTTTACACAACTCCTCTCATTCAACTCCTGTTTCGACATCAAATGTCATGTCCAATCCAACAACGAGTCTCGCAGTCCATTCTAATTCATATTCTCATCAACAGACGACCATCGATCCTGTGGCCGCTCCACTTCAATCCTCCTCCCATCCTCCTCCACCTCAACCACCTGTTGGATTATTTACAACAGTTAGCAACAACACAAGCAATAACAAATTGATATTTAATGCAACATCGAATCAAAATCGCTTGCAAGCATCTTCCTCTGCTGTGGGTGGAAATTGGAGTCCATCTGTCACTCATCTCCCAAATATGTCGACTCCAATCAAGACAGTTGCGAGTGGCCTCCCAAAGAACATTCCAATACTCCAAACAAATATCAAACGATCAAGTTTGATTCAAAAACCAAACTATGGAGACGTCTCCACGACAACTGACAGTCAATCCTCTCCTCCACCTCCATCACAACAATTATCCACTCAATCCTCGACTCGAAACTTACCAAAAGATGCAGTTGCAATTCTTAAAAATTGGTTTTTCGAACATCAAACACATCCCTACCCAACAGAAGAAGAAAAAGCCATGCTCTGTGAAAAAACAGGTCTCTCTCAAAAACGTATCAATTATTGGTTCATTAATGCAAGACGTAGATTATTACCAAATTTGAAGAAGGAGGAAAAGAAAGCCAAGTCTGTCACATCAGTTCCTGGAAAAAGAAAGAGGAGAATGGATGAAAGAAGATCACATCCTTCTGAATCATTGTCACGTTTCATTTCTACGACTCATTCGGATGGAGCAGATGAAATGGATGTTCATATTGATCATGATGATTTGGGTGAGGAGAATCGTTGGGTTGTGGAATGTCTGTTGGAGTTGTCCAAGAATGAGAATTGATTCTTTACAACAAGAGAGGTCGAGAAAATGATGCACAAATTGCGATTAAACTTTCAAGATTGTGTGTTCTTGGAAGGTCTTTCAATTCGTCTAACACGTTTTGCCAGAAGAAATATATTTTCTACATGATGAATGTTACTCTTCACATGTGCCCCATTCTGAGAATAACTTGAGCAACATGTCACATGTCTTTTTCGATTCATGGGAATAAGGATGCAGCACTTTTGTTATAGTCAACCATGGTTTGGATTGTTTGAAAACTTGTCGAAACAATTTCTCATTTTGGTAATAACTTTTAAGCTTTCTAATATTGAGTAAAACGTCAGCTGATGATAAACTTGAAATCTTTGTGGCAACACGAGCGGTTGACAGAGCATTGCTCAAAAGTAAATTGAAGAGAGAGAAATGTCGTTCTCTAAAGACATCATATCGAGTCGTGTATAACAAGTTTTGATAAAATTCTAAAATCTCCTTTGGTTGATCTTTGGAAAGTAAATATTCGAATACTTCAAAACGCTGAATTGCTTCCATTAAAATGTGATCGCCGTTACTATTTTTCACTCTGTCTATTAAGTCAATAAATCCTTGTTCTATTGTCAACGTTTGATAAATATTCTTGAAGATTTTCCAAACTTTTTCTGGTTGCTTGGAAATATGCAAATGATGGCAAACGGCGGAGATTAATGTGAACATTACATTTCCAAGAGCATGTTTAGTAGAAGAGATTTTAAACACATCAAGCTCATTGTTGGTGATTTTCAAAAAGGTTTTTCTGATGGTTGAAATGTATCTGCAGTATAGAGTTAGAATTGTGTGGAAATTCTTATTCATATCGAAATGTGCCAGAGTCACAAATGCTTCAGAAATCATGATATGAATGGGATAAAAATCTGCTAAATAATTCATAATATCATTATGATTCATAGCATAGCGTTCATAAAAATCTAAAATCAGATCAATAACATCAACTTGACAATTTTTGAGACTTGTTGTGAAAATTTCCAGTTTCTTTAAAAGAATTTCAAATAGTAATTTGGTTTTTAGATGTTGTGATAATTCAGAATTGTCAATGACATTTCTTTTCAACAACCTAATAAACAGTTGGGGAAAGAATTTAGCTATCTCTGAGTACAGTATTGTTGTCATTTCATAATTTCTCAAAAGAGGAATATTAAGGTCAACAAAGAAAGTTAAAATTAAATACTCAGCCTTTTTGAGCATTTGTTTGTTCTCAGTGTTTTTCACTGGTGGTACCTTCTTTGTCAAGCTAGAGGTATCATTGGAGAGTATAGTTTTCATTATATCTACCACTTGTCTGGTTATTAATTTGATATATTCACTCTTTTTGGGAATGCAAGGATACTTTTTCACATTCTTTTTTAAAAACACAAGAAAGTGCTCCCATTCATCCATAGAAAGTTTCGAGATAGCAATTGATTCATAGCTGTAAGCAATTCCTTTCAATGTTTGATAATTTCTAAAGCCAAAACATGGGCACATTAAAAACCAATATGAAAAACACACAGGTTCATATATGGCTCTATGAACTGCTTGATCGATTGGAGTGGTTAACACATATTGATGTCCAGGAAGAGCCAATGTTCCAGTATTTAGAGTAGATGAAATAATAAATCCCAAAATAGTTTCACTGTCGTAATATTGTAACAATCCGTTATTAGAATCTTGTGAAAGCTATTCTTGCTCACAAGTACAAAATTGAAAATCTCTTTCACAATCAATTCAACACCTCTTCTCAATAACAAGTCTTCCTTTCTTGTCACTGCTTCTGAATTAAAGTAGGTAAAAGTTAAAGAGTTAAACATTGGAATCATTTTCGAAACTTGTTCTTGAGAATGGATCGTGTAAGAGATGAATTTCTCCATTCTTAAAATTACGTTTTTCAACACAGTATTTGTATCTCTCTTACTCTCATCATCAAACACTCTTCCGTTCAAAACTTGTTCCAAACTTGAAAAGAATGGAATAGTAAAATCAATAATATTCAATAATATTTCAGGAGGTAATTCAAGAAACCGAGTTTTGATGATTTGGTTTTGAACCGCCACTGGTTGGATCCATCTCTTATCTGATCTCTCTTTCAATTGATGTTTTTTGAACTTGTTCCAACCAAGTTTCATCTTGCGAGCGTCGTTCTCCTCATGTTCTAAAAATTCATCATCATCATCTCCTTCGGGAATCCTATCAATTATCAAATCATCCGAGTTCTCCTCTCTCTCGCATAAAAATTCATCCTCATATTCCTCTTCATCATAAAAGTAGTGAGAAAGAAGTTCCGAGGATTGAATTGGAAAATTCATTTTTTTTTAATCTTGAAAAAGAACACTTTTCAACAATTTGTGTTTGGCGCAACATCTAAGGTTCTGTTTGAAAATGAACGAAATGAAACAGTGTGACTTGGATTTTTGTCCGATTTCCTATTGGAGAAGTGGTTGTGAGATTGGATAAATGAACTTTGTTGATGGACAACGTCTGCTTGATTTCGTTCAAAAAAATTAACACTTGGCAGCTTTACAAACATTGGAAATTTTTTCAATGAAGCTTGGTCTTGAATACAGAGTGTTGGTCGTTGGTCTGTTTCTGACATGCATACACGCCCAACTCATGCCAGCTGCCAAAACATCACTTGGTAACGGTCTCTATGACTTTGGTGTTGCAGTGAACAAAGCCAACTCGAGAGGTGTCGTCGTCACCAAATGCGGTCCCTCTCAATACGAATGTATTCTCTCTCCCATGATGGACTCCACAGGAGTGTTCGCCCTTCTTATGCCAATACAGGTGTCACTCGTCAATTTAATTATTTTTCACAAGCTCTCACTGCTCAAACTCCAGTCTTTGCTTCTCTTCTCTCCAAAGATGGCCAATATTATTACAATCATTTTCGAGATTATTTCATGCAATTCGATACTCTCTCCATGTCCTTCACATATATCATTCAAACGTCACATGGAACTTCCATGGGTATGACCGAGGATGATTCTGGAGTCGTTCGGTCAGCCACTCATCCCAATAGTGGATTAGTGAGTTTTAATCCCAAAACAAGACAATTTAGAGATTATGGATTTGTCTATAAACAGACATGGTACATGTATCAGAGAACTATTGCCGCGGATGATTTAGGATTAATTTATATTGCGATCGGTTCCGCAAAGAGTCAATTTGTGTGTTTTCACCCAAATACTACTCAGTCTTGGCCATTGTTGTGTGAAAGTCAACGAATTGCTGGAAGTCCATGGTTGTATCGAGACAATGATGGAAAAGTTTATGGACTGAATGTGAATTCGAGTCCCATGTATATGTTTTATGGAGGAAACATGATTGAATTATCAACCCTCATACTCGTAGTTACAAGTTTTACATTACTGGAACTCAATATTTGTTTTATGGAAATTTCCAATCTGGGAAGGTGTTGAAGTCGTTTGATCCAGAATCGAAAACATTCTCCATTCAATATCCTAATAATGGATCCATTCCAGGGAACATCGTTACACTCAGTTTTAACTATACAAGTCAAGGTGCGACCTTCATTGACATGAGAATGACACCTGACGGCAAATACATTTCTGGTGCGTCACAATTTCCAATGAATTTCTTTACCATGGATGAGAATGGAAATTTCACCAATTATTTAGCTTGGGATCAATTCAATGTTGTCAAATCTGTTCCATTCGATTCAAGATACATGTTTTTTGGCTCCTACTCCGATGGCTCCTTATTGCAATACGACACAACTCGTCCAAGGGTGAACGCTGAACTCGGTAACAATGTTTCGAATCCAATTTTACTAGCATCAGCAAATCCACACATTATTCGACCTAGTTGCATCGTCATTCATCCCAATAAGGATTTAGTTTTGATGAACAGGTGGTGGTCTTCTCCTCTGGAGTCGAATGAAATCTCAAGCCATTGTTTTAAATCACACACAACTCACTGAAAATCATTCCACTCATAGCATGGTTCTTCATCCCAACAAGAGTGATGTATTAATTGCTGGCACCACCATTGCTCCTGGTTCAGTTGGTCAAGTGTTGGCCTCTCTCGCTCAAATCTATTTCTTGAATTTGACAACACATCAAATTTTTTGGAATCAATCCTTGTTGCTAGGAGTGTCTTATTATTACGAATTATTGGCGGCACCAGAAACAGGACTAATCTACGGCATTACTGATAACAATCTCTTTTTTGTGTTGGATCCCAATTCGATGAGATCAAACACAAACCGCACTTTCACAACAAAACAGTGACACATGCATGTGTAAGTCAAGGTCCACATGTCTTTGTGCCACATGTCAATGGTCGAGAAGTTTATATCACCTTATCGACTGGAATCTTTCGAATCGAACCGTATAATTTCACGTTTACCATGGTGTTTACTTCTCAGTATGGCATGTGTGGAGGAGAGATTATGAAAAATGGATGGTTTTATTTTTATTAGTGGTTCACATGTGTACGGATTTCAATTATTTAATGGAAAGGATACGAAACCAGTGACATCCACGTTCCCACCTTCTCCAAAACCTTCGCCATTGCATTCCATGAAAAAATCTCCAAAACCATCGTTGAGTGAATGGAGTGGACAAAATCGAACAGCTGTGTCGATGGCTGTGTCTATGAAGAAAGTGGATTCGGAGGAAAGGATCATGATTTGGATAATGGTTTTGATGATTGTATTTATTTATCGATTTGATTTCAAGTAAATCTCCTGAGTTCATACTCTGGGTTGTGTCAAATGTCACGACGGTGATTTCAAATTCTCGCAACAAAAAAATGTCTTTCGTGCTCCCAACAGAACGTAACGTGGTTTATTCCTATTTCCAAAAGGTATTTATTATTTCTCAGGACAAGCTCTTCAAATTTCTCATACAATTTACCAATTTCATCTTCCGATTCAAATTTCCACAACAATCGATCTTCTAATATTTAATTATGAATTATTTAATATTAAAAAATCTGACGTCATCATTTGAAATAATTTTCCATGGTTCCAGTTCGATAAAGATAATTCCGGTCATATCAATCTCAAAGAACTTAACGATCTTTTGATCGATCTCGGATTCAAAGTCGAACATGTCACCAATGACAATGTCAAACAATGGAGAGATCCAAAAAAGAAAGAAGTCATTGCGATCGCAACTTTAATTGACAAGGATCATTCGAAATCCATTTGTTTTGATGAATTTTATAGTTGGTGGGTCAAATTGAGTGGAGATGGTTTTTCCAAGTTGGCCAAAAGAGTGAAAGTGTTGACCAATGCTTTTGAAGCTTTCCAAGTAAGTGAAAAATCAAATTTCAAAGCATCCATTCATTTGTGAAATATTTTGAATTGATGAATTCACATGATTGTTCATTTCCAATGATTCGAAACGTGTGGTACAGAAATTCGATACGGACAAGAGTGGATTTTTAGATTTTCCAGAAGAATTTAACAAATTTTATGATGAAATGTTGTCTGATGAAAATGTTTCAAAGGAAGAAGTGATGAAATCTCTTGATCGTGATGGAGATGGAAAGATTACCTTCCAAGAATTGGTGGTTTCACTTGGAATTTTAAATAATTAAGGTTCGACAGCTGGTATACAGAGCTTGTCAAACTTTCCACAATGAATGAGCTTTTTCCAACAAGAACACTTTTTCTTTTTTAATCCTTATGCTGTCAAAAGTTCAATGGTATCATTGATTCAATGGTGTTATCATTCGTTGGTTGTATTATGAATTATTGTTGTTGACAGTCCATTGAATCAATATTTACAACGAAACATACCAACTGTTGCATGTCACATGCCAACTGTTCATCTCGACTCCGCACATGTGTAGTACAAAATCTTCTCCAATTTCCAAAACAATTATCTAGCCCTCACTTCAAGCTCAACCGTTTATTTTCCCCTTACACAATCCGATTGGAGGGCAACATTACAATGACCAAAACGAAAAACCTATTCCGAATGGAGTTCTAAATGTTTGAGTCTTATCAGCCGCACATTTAATGTCCAAGAAGTCTCAGTGACATTTGGCAGATAGAACATGAATGACCACGAAAAAACACTCCTAATACCTAGCCTAGGATACACACCAAGTAAATGACTTGTTTTGAATATTTGAGATAAAAACTTTTACAATATCCTCGATCGATGCAATATTTCATTTTCGAAATATCACTTCTCGAAAAGGTGAAATACGTTTCTTCATCCAACTCTCGAATAGCCGTTTGTGAAATGGAAGAATCTTCCATCTCGACTCTTCCTCCGAAATGACACCATCCCTTCTCATGTTCTTTCCCAATCAGGAAGAGAGTTTTATCCAATTCTTGATGATATTTGAAGAGAAGAATTCCTGCAGCGGTTGTGGGTTTTTGTGGGTCTTGTTGATGAAAGAAGATGATTTTTCTGCCATTTGAAATTTTAAATAATTCCTTGTTGTTAGAGTTCATCCTTGTGATATTCGTGGTGGTGATATTCGTGGTGGTGGTGGTGGCATTTAGATTCCGGGACGTGTTGTGTTGTTCTTCCGAAGAATTTCTTCTTCTTCTTTCAAGGAAAGAGCACTCCTCATTGAGAGAAGAAGAAGCGATGAATTGGGATCAAGAGTGGACCAATTGAAAGCTGGATCCTTTTCGGAGGAGGAGGAGGAGGAGCAAACCACGACGTCGTCTTCTTTCACATCCGTGAGCTTGACAGTCGTGTTGGAAATTTTGACACCTTCTGAACTGAGTGGTTGGGTGGATGATTGCGACATTTTTATGGTTTCATTTCAGCAATAAATAACGATTTTGTCACTTGACAAAAAGAATGATTTCACAATGAGTTTATTATTGATGTTTGGACCACTCCATTCGAAGAAGGAGGATTGTTGTTGTTATTTGAACTTGACACTCCTCCCTTGGTTTGTTTCAACTTGTTTTGAATATTATGAATTTTCATTTGTTTTTGGAATTCCAAACTCAACTTGAAACGATGATGTGTGTCAATCATGACAATGGCAATTTCTTGTTCCAACTCATCGAAGAGTCTTTCAGAAAGAGTTTTTTCATCCCAAACGTAGAGACCAAAACTAGAGGTGTCTTGATCGGTGATGGAGGTTGTCGTGGTGGTGGTAGTGTTGGGAGAAGTGACTTCTCTTTTGTGCACTCTCATACTTTCCAAATTAATCATTGAAATTCATTTCACACCTTCTTTGAAAAAAAGAAACGCAAAAATCCTATGACTCCACCACTTTTCGAATTTCATCATGGCCGCGTGTGGATGCTACC
>NW_025407965.1:39977-104051 GCF_008403515.1 Naegleria fowleri
GGAGGAGGAGGAGGAGCAAACCACGACGTCGTCTTCTTTCACATCCGTGAGCTTGACAGTCGTGTTGGAAATTTTGACACCTTCTGAACTGAGTGGTTGGGTGGATGATTGCGACATTTTTATGGTTTCATTTCAGCAATAAATAACGATTTTGTCACTTGACAAAAAGAATGATTTCACAATGAGTTTATTATTGATGTTTGGACCACTCCATTCGAAGAAGGAGGATTGTTGTTGTTATTTGAACTTGACACTCCTCCCTTGGTTTGTTTCAACTTGTTTTGAATATTATGAATTTTCATTTGTTTTTGGAATTCCAAACTCAACTTGAAACGATGATGTGTGTCAATCATGACAATGGCAATTTCTTGTTCCAACTCATCGAAGAGTCTTTCAGAAAGAGTTTTTTCATCCCAAACGTAGAGACCAAAACTACCCAAACCCGAGAAATTGGAAGTGACTTCTCTTTTGTGCACTCTCATACTTTCCAAATTAATCATTGAAATTCATTTCACACCTTCTTTGAAAAAAAGAAACGCAAAAATCCTATGACTCCACCACTTTTCGAATTTCATCATGGCCGCGTGTGGATGCTACCATTGATGGTTGTGTTGTTGTTGTGTGTTTTGATGGCATCAAAATCGCAACAGATATCAGCGATTGGACTACTGACAGGAGTGGCTTCAACCTATAACATTACAGATATTGGAGGTGGATTTCGAGCTGGCGATGGCTATTCACCTCTCTTGGCTAGTTTGGGACTTGTCTCTGGATTGGCAGTCGTATCACAAAATCTTTACGTGACAGATGGCAGTATGAACCTTTTAAGAAAAATTGACATGTCAAACCCACAAAATCCAATCATTCAAACCATTGCAGGTGTTTTGAATGACAAAGGATACAATGGTGATAATCTATTGGCAACATTGGCCACTCTCTCTTCACCTTCATCCATTGCTTTCAACTAAGAGTGACATTTATTTGTGTGATCAAGGAAACCATCTCATCAGAAAGATTGATCGACAAGGTCTAATCTCTACTATCGCAGGTACTGGACATGCTGGTTTCAATGGAGATAACATTTTGGCCAATACCTCCATGTTAAATTCTCCTTCAAGCGTTTCAGTTTCCATAAATGGAGATTTATTTGTGGCCGACACGAATATCATAGAATTAGAAAAATTTCACTCTCAACCATGATCATCACTACAATTTGTGGAAATGGTATTGCTAAGTATTCAGGTGATGATGGACCAGCAAATTTGGCTACCTTAAATAGCCCAAGCTCAATTGCCTTTTCAAGTAATAACGAATTATTGATTGCAGACACTTTGAATATGAGAATTAGAAAAATTGCACAAAATGGTATGATTTACACAATTGCTGGAAATGGAACCCAAGGATACGATGGCGATGGAAATTTAGCAATTGCATGTACTTTAAACAAACCCATGGGTTTGACTCTCACTGCACAAGATGACATTTTGATTGCTGACACTAACAACCATGTCATTCGAAAGGTAACCATTGCTACAGGCTTAATTGACACCATTGTAGGCAGTGGTGTGTCAGGTTTTTCAGGAGATGGTTCACTTGCGATAAACGCCCAATTAAATTCTCCAATAGGACTTGCAATAACTGTCTCTGAGTTATATATTGCAGACAATGGTAATCGAAGAGTAAGAAAAGTGACCTTTGCGAACAATGTCATTTCAACAATAGCTGGAAGAGGTCAAGAAGCGTTATTTGATGGAGATTTGGTACCTGCAGATATGACAAATTTGGCAAGTCCTTTAGGTGTCAGCTTGTCATTGGATGGTCAAAGTGTCCTTGTCAGTGACTTTGGACATCAACGAATTCGAAGCGTGAATTTGAAAAATGGAAGAATAATTGACACCATTGCAGGAAATGGAAAGGCCAATTTCAGTGGAGATGGAGGACCTGCAAAAAGTGCTTCCATAAATTACCCTTCTGGAATTTTCATTCAATCGAATGGAGATCTTTTGATTGCTGACACTTTCAATCACAGAATTCGACAAGTGAGTGCTGGCAATCAAATGATTACAACCATTGCTGGAACTGATTCAACCTTTGGAGAAGGAAATACAAATTCTCAGAATTCCATGTTGAATTATCCAAATGGGATTGCCGTTTCGTCCACGACTAAGGAAATTTATATTTGTGACACACGTCATCATCGAATTCGTAAAATTGACTCAAGTGGCAAAATTTCGACAGTGGTTGGAACTGGTGTGGTAGGTGACAGCGGTGCCGATGGAGTCACTCCTGGAACCTTGGCTCAAATCAACACTCCAAGAGGAATGACCATTTCAGAAGCCACTAATGAAATCTACTTTGCAGATTCTCTCAATCACAAAATTAAGAAAATTAATGGAAATACTGGAACTGTGATCACTGTGGCTGGCAATGGACAATTTAATTTCTCAGGAGATGGCGGCTTGGTTGTCGATGCATCTTTGGGAGCTCCTACCGATGTGGAGATGAGTGTGGCCACGAATGAACTGTACATTGCAGATTCCAAAAACATTCGAATTCGAAAAGTGAATTTAACCTCGGGCATGATCACAACCATTTCTGGAAATGGAACATTTGCAAACGATCCAGCGAGTGGTGACATGGGAAATGCACAAAATGCGCTCTTCAGAGAACCTAATAGCATCTCTGTTTCTTCCTCTGGCAATGAACTTTACATTGCAGATCCTTACAGTAACAGAATTAGAAAAATTGATTTCATCACTTGAATCATCACCACCTTTGCAAGAGGAGGTTCATTAAGAGATGAAAATAGTGCAGCAACTGCTTGGGAACTTATTTCTCCAATGAGTGTCCACGTGGCTCCAGATAATTCTGCAGTTTATCTTGTCGATCGATGCAGTGTGAAAAGAGTTCTATTATCGAGTGGAAATTTAACAACTGTTGCTGGTTTGAATTTACAATATGGAGCTTGTGGTTTTGATGGAGAAGGTTTGGCAACGAGTAGAAAAGTCAATAGACCGATGGATGTTGCCTTGTTTACTCCAACTGTTGATGATCAATTATTATATATTGCAGATGCCAATAATAATCGAGTTCGAATGGTTTCGTTGACAAGTGGCGTGATGTCCACTGTCGTAGGAGGAGTTGGTGATGGAGGTCTAGCAGTGAATGCTCGTCTCTTCTTCCCAAAAAGCGTCTTTTCAAATAGTGTGGATGGTTCCATTTATATTGCCGATTCAGAAAATCATCGCATTCGAAAAATTACAACATCGACTGGAAGTATTGACACCATTGCAGGCATTGGAACTGCAGGTTACAATGGAGATTTTTCAGATGCCAAGAGCGCCATGCTCAACTCACCCACCAGTGTGGTCGTTTCCAAACTTGGTGAAGTATTTATTGCAGATTCTCGAAATCATCGAGTGCGAAAAATTCTCACCAATGGAACCATTGTCACTCTTGCAGGAACTGGCACTGCAGGATACAATGGAGACTTTATTCAGTCTACACAGAGTCAATTGAACTATCCAACTTCATTGTTATTGTCAGTGACAGAAAAGTACTTGTTTATTGCAGATACGAATAATCATCGAATTCGAAGAATTTCATTGCAGACTGGAATGATCACAACAGTAGCAGGAAACGGAATTGGAGGATTTGTGCCAAATAGTGCTCAGCAGGAAGCAATCGGAGTCGATGCGAGAGAGACCCAACTGAACGGACCTCATTCTTTAAGTATTACCTTAAATGGAGAAGTTTATTTTTGTTGATACCCAAAACGGAAGGTTACGATTACTTTCTCCATCGTGTGGCTATGGATTTTATTGGAATAACCCTACCGAAGAATGCCCCATGTCCACTTGGATACACTGGTTATGCTTCAAAATGTGACGTCCCCATTTGTTTTGGAATTTCCAACGATTCCAATTTAGTTTGCAATTCGGGAAGCGGTTCTTGTCTCTCACCTGACAAGTGTCAATGCTTGAATGGATTTTACGGACTCGATTGTACCATTCCATTTTGTGCAAACCAATTTATTTAACAGTTCAAGTTCTTCCTTCTCGTGTCCACAAGATGGATCCAATCCTCAACAACAAACTCAAACAAAGAGTGAAATCATTCCAACATTGCAAGATCTTGGCGCGAAATGGATTAATTTTACAAAAGATGAAAATGTGAAAGCTCAATTTCCATCGACTTTTTCGCAATACTTGATTGAAAAGGGTTTGAATGCAAGCGAGAAGGTGACTTTATTGTCTTCGATTTATCAACCCATTGCAACAAAGGAAAGTCGCTCAGAGATTGAGGCACCACTAGTGAGTTCTGTTTTGACAATTTCCTTATATGACAAGTCGGGTTCTAAAATTGCCATTTCAGAATTGAAAGACCCTATTGAATTGACTTTTTCTAATATTGTCATTGAAAGTACCAGTTATCAGGATATCAATTATTCTTGCATGTATTTTGATGAGAACAAGAAAGAATGGTCTTTGGATGGACTCATGTCAGAAGTCTCCAATTTGGAAATTACCACCAAGACTGTAAAATTTAACATGAATTGCAAGACATACCATTTGACTTCGTTTGGAGTGATCGACCAGAATTTTAAGAGAGCGACAAACCCCACCCAATCTTCGAATGGATCTATCGATAATAGTGCGACCATTTTGGCCATTGTTTTATCGACCGTAGGATCCATTTTGGCCTTTGATTGTTGTGGTGGTCATTGCATTGTATGTGCGTACTATGAAGAAGAGGCAAGCAGAAAAACTTTAGGGATTTTGTGTTGGTTGTCAGGTTTGTCGATCCTTTACGTACACGGTCGTGGTTTAAGACATATTGTTCTGATTGAAAAATATTCTCACCTTAATGTAAATGTTTCCAAAATGATGCTTGATATGTTTCTTCTTAATTTTTATGAGAAGTACTCAAAGACAACTTTTTCAATTTCAATGACCTCAATCTCTTGAGCATCATCATTGTCCTCTTCTTCATCTTGCTCTTCCAAACACATACTCCAGCTAAAGATCGGAACTTCCAAAAATAGAAACAAGTGGAACTGTTAAATTTTGAGATGCGTGTTATATATATAAAAGATATAAAGCAAAGTGGCGCAGGGGGAGCGCGGTGGGCTCATAACCCACAGGTCCTAGGATCGAAACCTAGCTTTGCTATCTCCTTTTACATAGAATTATTTTGTTAGTGATTGTTACTTCAATTTTTCCAAATATTTTGTTCTTCTTCTACATAAACTTTTTCTAAAGGTAGAAATAACTCGATTCATTATCAGGTTTCATTCCCATGGTTCTTTAAAAGGAAAGGGAGGATATTCAGCATTCCATCACGCTTCTCATTGTTTGAATTACACAACTTGCCTCTAAGGTTGACTGTCCGTTACAATACGACGGTTTTGCTGCTGACATCTTTTATTTCATCAAATAAGGAGATTTTTAAAACTTTTCCCCAAATAGTAGTGACACACTTTCCGAACACTTTAAAAACGCCACATGTCACGACAGTTGTCACAACAAATAAAAAACACTCGACAACAACCTTCAACAACAACAACAACAACAATGGCCACTACTATTCCATCACCATTTAACTGGGACTCTTCTTTCTGCGTTGGTAACAATGAACTGAATGAACAACACAAAAAGCTTTTCGCTCTCATCAACGCTTTAGACGCCAACAGATCCAGTGCTTCCGCATTGAAGGAATTACTTGATTTTGTCGTTGTGCATTTCAAGACTGAGGAAGATTTATTCGCAAAGGTGAATTTCTCTGATTCTGCTTCTCATAAAGAGACTCATGATAAGTTTGTTCAAGATGCTTTGAATTTGAAGAGTGTTGGAGATGCTGAAATTCAATTCATTAAGCAATGGTTGGTGAATCACATTAAGGGATCTGATATGAAGTACAAGGGTGTTCTTTAATGTTGCATTTACAATCATGTGGTGAGGTAATAAATTGTTGTGTCAATAGTTGATCCATAATTATATTAAATAAAATTTTATTTGTTTGAAGAATCGACCCAATCGAACATCCAAACATTAGTGAATCATTATTTGTTGTTGAATAAGAAAATTGGTCATTCTCGAGTGTTGTTAAAAGTCAAAGCAACAAATGATTTCTTTTGTCCTTTCAAAAAGGCAAGGGTGGATTTTCGCCACCAATCACTTCTGAGCCGTCAGCAGATCGCAGTGTTTGAATTACACAACTTGCCTCAAAGGCAATACAAACTCTCATCTACTTTCGAAAGATCATGCAAGGACAATTTCATTACCATTTTGGTTCCAAATAATTATTCCTTTGCAGGTGTACCGAATGGTTACGGCCATATCACGATGAATGCACCTCATCCCGTCCGATTTGAGAAGTTAAGCATCGTCGAGCTGCATCAGTACTGAGGTTGGAGACAACTTGGGAACCTGCAGTGCTGTAGCCTTTTTTAGTTCCTATCTTCACCATACAAATTTTCAGCATCAAGATTCATATCCACCAAATATTTTGCCACAACCTTGAACGATTCCCACCTTTAGGAACTCTATCCAGAGAAGGAAACGCACATTCGTTCAAACAAATGCAATGATCTGAATCATCTGATGATGAAATGAATGCTGTTCACACACATCACTAAAGAACCGTGACCTAAATAAATAAATCGATGATTCTCTTAAGAGAATTAGTCATAAGTCAGTGTTAATACTTGGATACTTTCTCTTGATTTGTTTTGGACGGGATGCCTGCCAGGAATATGGCGACACTCCCGCTACAGTCTTTGACTGTATGAACCGTGAGTGACAAAAGCAAAAGCCTTTGTTTGTTCTTTAACAGAAGAGGTTGTTGAATTAGGTGTAGAGGTGGAATGATGAATTTATTCCAGTTGAATTGATGAAAATTTGTGCAGTGGAATGTGGTTCAGCAATACTGTCAGAACTTGAAAGTTCACATTCACTAAATGGCCTTTTTTGGACAAACAAACATCAAATTCTGAATGAATGAAACAGAAACCTGGTGAGAGCATATATTGTTTGCTCTCTCTCAGGTCAATTCAATGATAGCTCTTACTTTCGGAAAGTCTTATTTCTCATTTCCAAAGTATTATGAGAGGGTCGTGAAGAGAAGTAATGGTTGTTCATGACTTCCGATGCATCATGATCGTCACCATATTGGTGCATCACGCGATAATTGAATTGTTTTCGTTGTCTTGTTCCTCCGACAATATTATCCATGGAAATTTCGAAAGAGTAATTGTTGTATCCCTTGTTGCTTCTTGTGCAGACCATTTTGATTATGTTTTGTCGAATTCAATGATTAGCTCTTTTCTTTGTTGTTGATTTCGTTCTTCATTCATTTTCATCATGAATTTATTTTTGAATGTCCTTCCAGTTTTGTTGAGAATTTCCAGCAGATTCAGGATTCCACAAAAAAATGGATGACCTCTTTTCCAAAGTATTCTTTGAGGATCGTTTCACAGTGACTTGCATTCCAGTTAAATTAGAGACATGATAATCCAAATTCTTTCTTCGTCGGGTTCCACTCACCACATTGCGTGGATCAATATCAAAATTTGGTAATCGTTTGGTAATATCAATAGGTTGGAATCGGACCCATTCGGTTTTTGTTGGAATTTTCTCATCAGTGCTAGATCGTGATGAGGAATAATTTGGTGATGTTCTAGAGTCCATGATGATGTTGTTAGTGAATAGTTGTTACTTGAATTGTTGTTTTTGTTTGTTGATGAATTTCCGAGCTGAAAGTGATGGTTATTTATTGAGCTTGCTGTCCTTCCTCTTCGAAAATTACAAAATCGAAGATGAAAAAGTAAACGACCTTATGTCACTCTAAAATTCTAATGTACGAATATCAATAAAAACGTAATACCATCAAGAGTTTCTTTGTTTTCCAGTATGAAAAATGGCTACAGCACTGCAGGTTCCCAAGTTGTCTCCAACCTCAGTACTGATGCAGCTCGACGATGCTTAACTTCTCAAATCGGACGGGATGAGGTGCATTCATCGTGACATGGCCGTAGCCATTCGTTACTAAATAAAGAATCTCAAAAATCATTTTGGGGGAAAAGATGCCCTCCAAATACAAGCATCAAAAAGGCAAGGGTAGATTTTCGCCACCAATCGCTTCTGATCCATGAGCAGTTCGCGGTATTAGAATTACACAACTTGCCTCAAAGTACAAGGAAGTTTGAATAGGATACCTGTTGAAACTTTTGAAACTTGCATTCAACTTGTGGTTTCAGCAAATAATATTATGCATTTTCCAGATATGAGGAGATCTGAAGGCTGACATTGAAACTTCACCAAAATTGACATGGTGGTGAATACTGGAATCAACATTTAGAGCTACTATGTCTGTAATTGAAAAAGTGTTTCGAAAAAATGTTCAAGCCACTTTCCTCCAAAGAACTTCTTTCTCACATGATTATGATGACGAAGAAGAGTACGAACATGTCGAGTTTGACGACCATTCTCTCCTCTCCGGAGTAATACAACCCGATTTCTTGAATTACCTCCAGAAATATTATTGAATGTGGTCGATTTTATATTTCCCTTTTTTTCAAGTCTCGAGACTGTACTTCATGGACAAGTGTTTGATTACGAAAATAAGAGAGAAACACATGAAGTGTTGCAACAAGTGTTATTACAAATGAGACACGTGTTTTTGGACATGTTGGAATCTGATATGAAATTGTATGGCCAAATGTATAGTGTGGTTTTATCACTTGTATTTGAACGCTCCACATTTTGGATTTGTGAATTTTCAAATATCATGTGGACTTACAAGTGAGAAATGTTTTTACATTAATCTGAATTCAAAATATTCATGGATTCGAATTATTATTTTTCATACAGATATCTTGACAGTCATTTGGAAGGAATTGATAAGTTTTTCAAATTTCTTCGACGCATGATTTTACATCAGTACTATTCTTATTTCAAACACCACAATCATGTCTCTATTGTGAGCGCTTCACATGATCGTGTCTATAGAGACAAATTGCTTTCCAAAATGCATGGCCAATTCCAAGGACTCGTTTCAGATTTTTGTAAACTTCGTACCAAAGAGTATTACCAAAAAGTTGAAAAACTCGTTCAGTGGTTTTATTTGAAATCGAATTTATTCATGAACGAGTCTCAAAATTTTCCATTGAATTCCATTCCACAACTCTCTACACTGTATCATCAAGTAGTGAATTTTTCACCTCTCCTTTTTCAACGTTTGTTGAAGAAACAAATTCGAGACAATTCCAAACTTTCACACGAAGAGAAAACTCATCTCATGGATCAATTGGAAACCTCAAAAGAAGAGCTTTTGGCAATCATTGTTTTCACTGTAATCTTTGTTTTAAGAACGTTTGATAACTCGTTTTGCAAGTTTCACTGTTTCGACAGATTTTATTCGACAACAAATTTTCAATAATTGAATGGCACACTAGACATTTTTTGTGGAATTTACGACCTATGCGAGCTATATCATTTTGAAGGACAATCATGTTCGAGACAAGTTTAACATTTTCAGATTTCATGACTTTGAAATATATATAATATTGTTCTTTCAATCACACAAGCAAGGAATTTGTGTATCATTCTTTAGGATTTTATTCATCTTCAATTCATAATAAGAAATACACAATTTTGAATTCGATTGTTGGCCAATCCCAATTCCATTCTTAATTACCAGCCAATTTCATCGTTTGGACCCATGATTCTCTCTTGCTAATCTTTTCCCACCATGCTTTGACATGAGGACGTTTCAAAATCAAATGTCCAACATTGATATTAGGATGAAACAAGAAATTTCCATAAGGCAAGTGATTCAAATCGGCCAAAGTGAATTGATTTCCTCCAATGTAAGTTTGTTTAGCCAAAATCTTTTCATAGACATCCAACACGGAGGCGAGTTTTTCCTTGAGTTGTTGAACACGTGCATGATCGACTTCGCCCCATTTGAATAAATTCTTAAAGACCATTCAAAGGTCAATCCACTTGCTTGGGGATCAAAATAGGAGGTCTCAATGCTAGTACCTTGTTCGAAGAGAGCTTTCTTTTTTAAACCTTCGGTGCAGGTGCCACATGGAATCAATTCAGTGCCGTGGCCCTTAAATTTGGCTTCCAAATATCTGCAAATGGCACGAGATTCATAAACCAAAAAGCCGTCATCTTCAAGAACTGGTACAAGAACTCCAAAAGGTTGCTTTTCAAGGAACGCAGTTTGTTTATGTTCGCCCTTGAACAAATCGAGAGGGATCAACTCAAAATCAAGATTCTTTTCTTTGAGAGTGGCGACTACACGTTGAACACAGGTTGAATAATATGGACCATATAACTTGAGAACCATTCTAATGAGAGCTGAAGAATAAAGCTGATGAATATTTTCAATAACAGTGAAGCTATTATTTCTTTTTTGAAATGTCATGAGGTCCGATTTTTAAGCATTTTCTGTTGAGTGGTTGGACCGTTATTGCGCCACAACGAGGAAACTGACCCGAAAGTGTTTCTCCTTGTTTGAGATTTTTGAAAGTGCGCATTCAATGTTTAAAAAATGCGCACTATCCACCCGAGATCAAGAATGGCTGATGAATCCCTCATCACAACAGACCAGTCCACCCGCTCATGAGCGACGTAGGAATTTCAAATATGCATTCACTTAACATGATTTGAAAGATTAAAGAGATTTATTGATCTTCAGCACCTTCACCGTCCTCACCTTCACCCTCATGGGATTCAGTTCCGACTTCCTCATTGTCCTTCTCCAAGGCAGCCAAGTCTTCTCTGACTGCTTCTGAGAATTCACCTTCTTCCATACCTTCACCATGACATGCCAGTGGACGAATGCTCTCTTAGCATACATCAAGTCGAACATGTCAATTCTTGAGAAGACTTCAGCAATAGCAGTCGAGTTGGAAATCATGCAGACAGCACGTTGAACCTTTGCCAAGTCACCTCCAGGAACAACAGTTGGTAGTTGATACCACACTTGAAACCAGTTGGTGATCAGTCAACAAATTGAATGGTAAGAACAGTAATGAAAGTAATTCTACAAATTCAAGTGACAACATATCCTGGATCTCAATGAGTACGAGCAATCTTGGAGAAAATATATTGTATGGAATTGGGTGCACGACTGATTTATTTGATTTCTTTCTTTCTCCCAAAGATCAATCCAAGAATGCATTACAAGTCTTTCGAAATATGTTATTCGAATTGAGACATGATAATAATTATTGTTTATTTAATAGAATGTTACACAATGCCATTAGCTATGATAAATATGGTAGATTTGGTATCGAGATTAAAACGAGCCTTTCACCGACAATTGTGACACGTATGAGAAAGTTAAAAAGTTGCTATTCAGCCATTAGTCCTCAAACGGAAAAGAAATGTATGGAAATGATAAGAAAATGTAACTTGCCTCAAATAATTATGAATGTCGATCGGCCTTTTGATACTCAAAGTGAAAACATTAAGGATGAATTGATGGCGTTATTTCGAGAGTGGAATTTGATTGTTGATCATTGAGGAATTAAGATTTAAATAGAGAGAGCATCAGCAAAACCCTATGTTGCTTGATCAGTCTTAACATCTAATCACTTGATTTTTGAGATTCTTTGTTTAGTAACGAATGGCTACGGCCATATCACGATGAATGCACCTCATCCCGTCCGATTTGAGAAGTTAAGCATCGTCGAGCTGCATCAGTACTGAGGTTGGAGACAACTTGGGAACCTGCAGTGCTGTAGCCTTTTTGTGTACGCTTTTTTGATGAAAGATGGATTCCATCGGTCGACAAGGCTTAGACACCACTCACTGAAAATCAACTTGTTAATAACAAGAGGATGAGATCAACGATTATGATTATGTAGTCGTACATAATGATTCGTATAGAAAAAATGTCTTTGCATCAACAAGAAAATTCACGATGGCACCAAGTGCATGATCAATCTAATCTTTCAAATCATCCAAATCATCATCATCACGTAGTAATTGTAAAATTATGGGATGGTTCAGTGATATTGGATCAGAAGCATCTTCTCCGAGATGATTTTCTTTATCAACAATTGAAACACAACATGGAACAGGCTCGGAATGAACGTTTACGGATCTTGAATGAAAAATTAATGTTATTACAAATTGGAAAGTATAATCGTAAATTGTTGAAAGAAGCGTGTGAGGAAAATAAAAAAGATCGAGAAATTGTGTTGCGAATGGTGGAATCCGATGGTTTGGCACTTAAATATGCAAATGATGTTTTAAGAAATTGCGATGAAGAAATTGTCATGACATCAGTGAAACAAAATGGACAAGCGTTGAAATATACGTTGTTATGGACGGATGAGATCATTCAAGCTGCACTCCATCAAGATGGTAATGTCTTGCAACATTTAGAAATGGACAAATATGAGATTCATGATGAAGATATCAAAGTGGCTGTTAAGAATGATGGATCTTGTCTGCAACATTTGTATGAATGTCCTCTTGACTTGGATACTATTGAAACGGCCTCTAAAACTGCTCCCGAAATATTTGAATTAATACCAATGCCAGACTGATTTGTTCATGACATCATGACATCACGTGCCTTTCACAGAGCTGTCAAGTTTTATGGAATTCTTTTAGACAGCTATAGAGATGAAGATGAGTATTTGAACAAGAGAACTATATTAGAGGCTCTTCGAACTTATCCTGATTGTTCTGAATACCTGTCAGAAAAATTTTGTCATGAATTAGATGTTATTGAGCTAGCTACACGAGAAGATAGCTATTTTTTGTTTAACAATTTTAACTTAACCTATTTTCCTTCGATTGACTTTTCTAAAATTGTAAAAACATGTGGAGAAGCTCTTTGCTTTTGTGAGGGTTCTGAAAAAAACGATAAGGATCTCGTTCTTGCTGCAGTTAAAAATTGTGGACTTGCATTGGGTTATGCCAGCAATACACTCATTAATGATGAACAAGTAGTGATGGAAGCGATTCGAGAGGATCCAGAAGCACTATGCTATTGTGGAAATTCATTATTTTTCGATCGAGATTTTATTTTACGAGTAGTTTCAGAGTGTGGAGAGGCCATTCAATATGCGGATGAAGAGTTTAAGGAAGATAAGGAAGTTGCCCTCCAAGCAGTGACTCGTTTTGGCATGGCACTTGAGTTTCTCCCAGAGGAATTACAAAATGATCAACAAGTGGTGTTAACTTCCGTTTCCACGTACGGATTGGCACTTGGATGGACATGTGCTGAATTGCAGAATGATCCACAAGTCGTTTTAACAGCTGTGAAAAATGATGGACTTGCACTCGAATTTGCCAGTGATGAATTGCAGAATGATCGTGAAATTGTCATGCAAGCAGTTTCAAACTGTGGATTCGCTCTCGAGTTTGCCAGTGAAGCATTGAGGGAAGATCGAGAAGTGATATTGCAGGCAGTTCGCACTGAACCACAAGTGTTGATCCATGTTAAAAATTCACACCTTTTATTACACGATAAGGAAATTGTGTTGGAAGCGGTACGAAGAGCTGGTCATTGCTTGAAAGGTGCGTGTGAAGCATTGAAAAATGATGAAGATGTGGTCAAGGAAGCACTCATGAACGATGGACTCTCTCTGAAATTTGCATCTCCTTCCTTGAAAGATAATGAAGAGCTGGCACTATTGGCAATTCAACAAAACGAGTGTGCCATTCATTATGTGTCTGAACGATTGAAACGATGTTACAAGTTGTTACGACTTGCTCATGAAAAGGGAGAAGAGTATTTTAGTCAATGGTTTCAATATTGGAGTACTCGGTATGAAGATGATTGGGAACCAGAGGAAGAGGAGGAGGATGACATTACCGACGAAGAAGAAGGTGAAGAAATGGTGGAGAGCGATCAAAGGCAAGAATTAAATAATTGCTTTGGAGACGACCAGAATGCATTGAAACGAAAGCATGATCATTTAGATCCAACCTTAGAAAGTTGTGATGATGACATTTCAACAAAACGAACCAAGATTTAAAAGATACTGAGAATGCAAAACCTATTATCCTATTTAACGTTTATGAATCATTTGCTGTGTGAAATATCTGTTCATTATTTTTCAACTGCTTTTTCAATCATTTCCTCAATAAATGCTTTTTTCATGTTGGCCATCAATATTGGGTCAGATTTCTCCTCGAAGGAACAATTGTCTACAGCCTTGTCAAATTCCAACTCTAACAATGTTGCAATTTCAGATTTTTTTGGCTTGTGACCAAATGCTACAACAAAGCCATCATTTGTAAAAGATGAAAACGAAAATAGTCCACGAAATGTGACGATATAAAACAAAATGATGATTCTAATGGCATCCACAGAGTTCATATCTCTTAAATCGACTCTACTTTGCTCAATATTGGCCATAATAGAAATTGGATATTGTTGTCCTCTCTTTGAGAATGATTGGCTCGTCCCAAGAAAGCCAATCTTAAAGTATCTCAGGTCATGTAAGGTGCAGGAAATTGTCGAAACCATATCACAAGTTGAGCATCCAAAACTCTCGATATTGACAACCTCAATACAGAGACGAGTCAAATTAGGCAAACGAGGAATGGCAGCCTGGAGCATTTTTGAGCTTGTAAATATTGAAAATTCTTTCAAGTTCGTTATTGAGGAGTGTTGTGGGATTTGACTATGAATATCTTGTCCTGACCATGTGTTCCACATCCAATCACTTGTTGGAACAGCTCGATAAACATTAATTAAAGAGATTTCATTTTCGTAAAAGGGAGAAAATTTTTGAGAATATGCGACTTGGTGCTCATTAACAAGCTCCAACGCTTCTAGATGAGCTACTTGTTGCATCAATTTGAATAGATCGATTTGTTCTCCATAAGAAGTAGGTTCTACGGACAACTTCAATCGACGGAGACCCGAAAAAAATTTGGTCTTTAGTGCTGTCATTAACTTTTCAAGGTCATCGTTGCAATGAATCTGGATATAGAGGTCTCGTATTAAGGATGCATGAGGTCTCTGCGAAAGCTTCGTTATGACTTCCATTGTGTTTTCAATATTGAGATGCAGGCATTTTACGTTGTTTGTAATTAAATCCAAATTTGATAATCTGTAGTGTCTCAATGAGATGAAAATGTTCTCCAAATTGTTTTGAGAGCATGTGTCATTATTGGAGAAAATATTGGCCAACAAATTCATGACTCCAAGTGGAGTTCCTGAATTGTAGTAATGATCCTCAAGGTTCTCAATGATGAGTGTTCGTAATTGTGAGGGCATTCTTAGTTTGCATGCAAAATGAGCATCTGTGTCATTCAACGAGGAAAATCGCGAGAGAGATGTTGCTACAGAGAATTCTCTCAACGTATGGTGGAAATGATCGAAAATTCGTGTGAAAAATGCCTGCCCAATGTCCACATAGAAACCACTCAGTGCACTTCTCCAAATGATAAACCTCTCCAGTGCAATAATATTTTGGCATATGAGTTCAAGTACCTCGTCATAGGAGCCATTCATTAGAGTACCACCATGCAATACCAAATCTTTGATATGAAAACACGAGGTTGCAACGAGTTGTAAAATATCAGGAGTCCAAAATGGCAAGAAAATTTCTTGGAGCATTGGAAAATGAGGAAGATATAGCCCCAATGCCTGAGAAAGTGTTGTAGATTGAGTTTTAACATTTGGTTGCTTAAAGCTATAGGTATGGCATAGAATTCGAAGAGAAGTGAGAGGCAAGTATGTCATGTGAGCACCATGAGGGCTGTCATGTGGATGATGGCTCGCTCCTGTCTCTTGAAACTTGGCAAATTTCCTAGCCATGACGTGAAGTCTTTTCAGAGAGGGACATGTCGATTTCACAATCATATCAAAGAGAGAAAACAAATTAATGTCATTGGTATGAAGATATAATTCGTGCAAGAATTGGAATGGAAAAAGGATTGGTGTGATGGCTGGTGAAGGTTGACTTGAAATTTTTGTCGATAATTCTCGCTCTAAAATCCGTTGTGTTGTGTGCGTGAACAGAGAATTAAAAAAGGTTGCATGACCCTGAATGAATATTTTTCGAAATTGACATTGAGAGTTCAGTAATAAAAAGTTTGAAATAAGGTCGGTTCTTTCGATTGCATTCTTGTCCTCTTCTGAATGAAGGGAGACTCTTGTTTCATGAAAGTCTTTGTAGTTAAATTCTTCTTCATCGTTTTCCTCCTCAGAGTCAAAATCTTCCTCATCGATGTCCTCCGATTCATCGTCCTCACTTGGTTTTTCATAAAGCCAATAGTTTCGTACAATCTCATCAAATTTAGCATGACTCTTGCATGATGCATCCATTTGTTTGGTGGCATTCCATACAAACAAGTTATTCATCCAGAAGAAGCCTTGATGACTACGAACTCGATCATACATGTTCTTGTTCAAGGCACCCAACACGCCCAAGTAGAATTGAGTAGCATTCAAAAACAAACGATTTTTTGAGCATGTAAAAGAGGCTCCTCCGCCTCGTACAAACTCTCCAAAGTAGGATTGCAAGAGAGTCTCATCTCGAGCAATGATAAAGCTTCCGATATGATGCAAGACCTCATCGGGAAGATCTTCGAGTTGTGGTTTCATTTTTCTTTTTGTGTGTTTTTTGAACGATGATAGGAATGATGATATAATAGGAATCATCATATTCTCAAATACCATCATAGAAAGCAGTTGAACATAGGAATTATCATCTCCTCAATCCGAGAAAGTAAGCTCACTTTAGCAACCATGGTCCCGTATGAATTCCTCAAACATGATTGAATATTCTCATTATTGAATATAATTATTCATTCTTTGCTTGGTATTGTTCCTTTTTTTGGATTATCATCCACAATATTATTCAGGCTCGAATCAACCTCTCTTCGGTCATCATCGTCAATAATATTATTGTTTTTCGTTTCTGTCATGCCATTTTTTTTTCATTGTAAACTTGGGTTGACTAAAAAATTTTAAAAAAATTTGTTGAAAAAAAATACGTCGAAACTAAACTCACACCATCAATAATGTCGACCCAAAACAGAACAATCGTGCTCGACGGCAAGGGCCACATTCTTGGTCGTCTTGCTGCCAACGTTTCAAAGGAAATCTTGGCTGGAAAGAAGGTTGTTGTCGTCAGATGTGAAGAACTTCTCTTGCAAGGAAAGATGAAGAGAAACAAGGTTGCCTATGAATCATACTTGAGAAAGAGAATGAACACCAACCCAAGAAAGGGTCCATTCCACCACAGAGCTCCATCCCAACATCTCTTCAAGGTCATTAGAGCTATGGTCCCAAGAAAGACTGAAAGAGGAAGAGAAGCTTTGGCTAGATTGGAACTCTATGATGGTGTCCCATCTCAATACAATCAAGTTAAGAGACATGTCTGCCCATCTGCTCTCGCTGTTACTATTCTCAAGCCATCTTCTCCTGTTACAAGACTCGGAGATCTGTTGAAGAGAATGGGTTGGAAGTATCATGATGTTGTTGTTAAATTCGAAGAGCAAAGAAAGCAACAAAACCAACAATATGTTTCTGAAGTGAAGGCACTTGATAAGCTCAAGACTGAAGCTGTCTCTCAATTGAGTGGAAACACTGAATTCCAAAATGTTGTGAAGAAGTTGGCTGAATTTGGCTATTAAACAAACTTTCTAAAATAAACATAAACAATAATATTCAAAAATCAAATGTTTTAAATGATGGTGGTCTAGGATTGGAAATTGTAAAAGTTGAAAACATAAGCATTAAAAAATGAGACAAACAATGGGCAAGATTTTGTCATCCTCGCAGCCGAAACTTTCAACAATGCAACTCTCTTCATTGCCATCGTCCCTCGGCGATCAATCCGCGGCTTCCATTCTCAATCCCTCACTCAAAGAAATACCTCCAACTGCTTTCTACCATCCAACATTCATTTCCAATCCCAATCATTTGAACACCATTTGGAACGAATTGAAAAGCCTCTATCAACACCAACCTTTTATTGCAAATCCTGCTCTGAAGCGATCCATTTTCAATGTTCATTCAGAGGCTCAAGTGAAGCGATGTGCCGACATGTACTTTCCAACCTTGCTTTCGTACATTCAATCACTAGCACCCTACTTTTATAAAAGGACTCGAGATGCTACTTTCCGAACAGTCATGTCTTTACAAGATTTAGTGACGGCCAAAACACCCAACATCATTCCAAACACAATCCAATTCAATCATTACCAACATATTGAAAAGAGTGGATGTCCTCTTCATATCGACAGCCGAGGGCTGGGACCCACCATAGGTCTGCTCTCCTTTGGAAATGATGCAACGATGAGCTTCTTGTTGGATCCTCCTTCCAACTATACCATTGAGCAAGTTCAGGCATGTCCTGACGAATTGAGGGTATTTCTACCGAATGGATCTCTGATCATTTTGGCCGATGACATTCGTTACAAGTATGTGCATGGCATTCGTCCTGAGATACAGAAGAGAAATCCAAATCTGGATCATGCAGAGAGATTTTCAGTAGTTTTTTGGTATCAAGATTAGCATGTGTTGTTATTTATTGAGGAATGAAAATTGAATCATGATTTTGATTATTACTTGAGTTTTTAATTGAAAAAACATTTTATGGAAAACGAGCAAATGGCAAGACTTGAGAGAACGTGGACGATGACAAGGATAATGTCTTATATGAAACCTTAATGATCGCCCTCTGTGGATGTTTGAGAAGTTCCACCACTGCTTGGTGATGTTTGACTACTACTAGAAGTCACCTCACATTTAGAATGGCTTCCATCACAGAATGGAGGGTTTGCAGTTTGTTTGCATCCACATAAATAAACTTCTTTACACATTTCTGGAGTTGCCTCAAATTTAAGAGACTGAGTTGTTGAATGGTGATTTCAATGAATTTGGACAACATTGATCAATTTAGTAATAATTCCAATAAATAAAAAAATAAATAAAAAATATTAAAATTATTATACTGATAACAATTAATTGCATACCTTCATGCCACTTCCTTTATGCCTTTAACGGGCATAAGATGGGTTCATTCACATTAAAATAAATTTTCACAATAAAATAAATTACAAAAATTGCGTCATCATGAAGAACCATTCATAACAATCAGAAAGAAAATTCAATAGCAATACGATCACGATATAATATTTTCACATTCGAAATTTGCACCAATGAATTTCATACTCACTTGCCATCACAAAAAGGTTGCTTTTCCGATAGCCCACATGTACACCATGAGTATCTCTTTCCTTCTTCTAAAGTGACCTTGTATGGTCCTGCTTGAGCAACAACAGGTAATTTCAGAGAGGAAATATCATTTACAGCAGCAGCAGTACTCAAAGGTGAATTATTTGGACTGTTACTATTCAATAATCGGAGAGTGGAGATGAATATTCCTCTAAGCATTTTTTTGAGCTTTTAATTATGTTCTTGCGAACAGGTTTTTTGACTATTTGAGGATTTTCTCATTTGTATTTGAAAATTTTACAAAAACAATAATTTCGATCAAATAAAAAGTAATATTAACAGGTGAGTTTAGTGGTAGGTTCGTTTTCGAGCTCTTCCTTTGATTATTAGAGGAGTCGGAAGAAGGTTCGAAGTGTTTGATGTGGTTCGATTATTTTCCAATTCGTCACTATTGACACCTGCCTCAAAATGAGAATGTTCTCGATATTCCTCTTCGTGAACATTCCTTTCATTCAATATTTTCAAAGTTTCTGAGAGATACTTGATTGGATTAAAATATATTTCCTCTAATTGTTTGTATTCTTTTTCTGTTAGAATAATCTCGTCGTCACCAATACATTGAGGATCAATTTGAAGATATTCATAGTTGATTGAAGATGATACAGCATTCGTTTTATCAATGTTTCCCATCGAAAGTGAGATGCTATTGCTGGTTGATACGGTATTAAGAGAGGTTGACATTCCAAAAATTGTTTGATGACCATTCTTTTTTTCATGATAATCGATGTATTTCATAAAAGTTTGTAAATTCAAAGTTAAAGCTTCTAGGGCTTCCCTCAAGGTTGGATTTATAATTTCTTTAATGGAGTGATGAGGGCTTGATGAGATCTCAGTCTCTGTCGTTGAATGAGGACGAACCTCTTCATGAACATTGTTTCGGAATTTGTTTTTTTGATGTTTCTGAATATTCAGTTCAGGAGATACCGATTGCTCTAGCGTGGGCATGATAAGCCAGATGGGATTGCGGCTGTAAGGTCAATAAGGAGAAAGTGGTGTTCTCTACTTTCAGTTATTTCAACGATTAAAATAAAAAATTTCAATAATTTCTGATCCAATGAGTTGATGAAACAAAGACACTCCTTCAATCAACACAACAACAACAACAACCATACAACCAGCTGCTTTCTTCCTCCAAAAGGATCGCAATATTCCAATAAAAGAGCCTCAAAAACAATTCACCTCAAACCACAAACAATTTTTTTTAAAAAATATTTCAAAAATGCTGCAAACATTCAGAAGGCTTGCTGTGGAGAGCGCCAAGCGGGCCACCTCTCACCATCACTCGGCATCATCAAATCATTATTTAGTATTTTCATCATCATCATCACATGTAGCATCCATCTTGTTGAACGGTAGTATTCATCATCATCAGGGAGCTAATTACCACATCAATATACCAACCCGTGATGAAAATAGGAAAGAAGATACTTTGGACGAAAGCAACGAAGACGAGAGCACAATAACAGGCAATGAAAATGAAATTTCAGACCGTATTTTGAACAAATTGAAACAATACACGGGAACTACTGAGGACGTTGCTATTGATTTTGATGTTGAAGAGGCACAACGCTTGGCTCAAGAGGAATCAAACAAACGTACCTACAGAAGAGAATATGACTTGTTGTGGGAAGAGGAGAGAGAACCACCATACTTTAGAAATACTGTGCAAGGAAAGAAAATTGCAGACATTCCTTGTATTTTTGACATGATTCCTTACTTTGCTGATAGAATTTCACCAGTCATTACTAAACCAGAGTTGGAAGAAATCATGAAAAAGCCAAGAGATGTCTATAATTATTTGGTTGTGGATGTTCGTTCTGCATTCCGTGCTTTGGATTACATGATTCCTGGAGCTGTGAATATTCCATTCACAGAAATCAAGGAAGGAAGTTTTGCATTGAAAGCTGAAGCCTTCAACAAGAGATATAATGCTCCATTACCAGAAGAGTACACTAATATTATTTGCTACAGTGACAATCCTGCTGAGAGTGAGGCTGCATGTCTCATGTTACAAGATATGGGCTTCCAAAACACCATTAACTATAGAGGAGGTTGTAGCGATTGGTTTGGTAACGAATTCAAAGTATTGTGGAGAAAGAAGAGATTGCACAGACTTAGTGGAGAAAAGATTGGTAAGATGATTGCACTTAAAGAAAAGACAAAGGAAAAACTCAACAATCCTCCACAAAAGGAATAAGAAAAGATATATGATTTGAATAAAATCCATTCTGGACACATCTACAGTTTCGTTGAGTTTGAATGTGCAAAAGCTATATGAAATTTGCAAGTATTTTCTAGATTCAATTTGTTCTTTAAAAGTTGTCAACAATTTCACCCACAATGACTGCAATTGCACATAAAAGTCATGTGTTTGTTGTTCTATCATTTTACTAGTATTTCTGTTGATAATATTGTTACACATTATAATATGATGGAGGAAATGGAAGGGTTGAGCAACTGCTTTCACTCGCCCAATTAACGAACTTCTTGTTTTCTTTGCAATCTCATACGAAATTCATTCTGAATGTATTCCAGTTTCATAGCCGTCCATTCATGGTTAAGTTTGAAGCATACATTTAAACACAATTATTTCAATTCAAACACAAATAATAAAAAGTTCACATGAAACGAAATGTGTGTGTGCCCAATGTACACGACATTATTCCTCTCTCATAAAAAGATCCAACATACCTTCCAATCTTCTGAAATACTCTTATCATCAAATTCAATTTTTTCAATCTTGTCATTTTCTCTCAACACTTTCATAAAGGGTGTTGCTCCTTCATCTCCAATTGGATTAAAATCCAAATTCAAACTTCTCAAACCCTTATTCACCACCAATGCTTCAGCAAGAGCAATGGATCCAGTGGCTGAAATTCCATTCTTTACCAAATACAATTGTTCAAGAACAGAATTGACTTTTAACATTTCGGCCAAACCTTCTGCTCCTTCATTTCCAATATCATTTCTAGAAATATCCAAAACTTTGAGTTTCTTATTTTCTTTTAAACCTTCTGCTAACAATTTACATCCTTCTTTTCCGATATTGTTATCTGTTAAATAAATGGTGTGAATGGAATTGTTGAGTGTGAAGGCGACACCGAGAGCTTTGGCACCAGCAGCTCCAATGTTACTCATGGATAAATCAATCATTCCGAGAGCTGTGACACGTTTAATGGCGTTGGCGAGATGTTGACATCCGACCTACCAAAAAAGTATTGAAAAAATTAATGAAAGTGGCGTGTAAAAATTTAAAAATTAAATGATTCGCAATTTAAATTCACATCAGATCATCATTAAAAGTGTTAATGACACTGTCATCATCAACCTGTTGACATTTGACACTACCACCACTTACATCTCCAATTCGGTTATTATTCAAATACAATCTTTTCAAAAAACGATTGGTTTGTAACGCATCAGCCAAAGCTTCCAATCCCACCTCATCAAATTTATTTGCTTTCAAATGGAGAGCATAACAAGTATTGTTGTCCTTTAAAAGTTCGGAAAGTTTTGCGAGTTCCTTGTTATTGATTTCTTTTTCGTCGAGATCGAGGTCACAGTTTTGACCACTTTGGATGATACGTTGTGCTTGAGAGAGTTTGTTGCCCATGATGGAAAAATTGATTGTTTTTTTGTGATGACCCAAAACAAGCTCTAAACCCTGTCACGTGTCAACACTAAATCATCAAGAAGAAACAGATATAGGTTAAGAATGATAGACACAAATATGAAGCGTCGATGGTTTAGTGGTAGAATACGGCGTTGCCATCGCCGTGACCCGGGTTCAATTCCCGGTCGACGCAAAACTTTTTTAAACTTGTCTTAGTTGCAGAGAGGTAACAAACATGGACACCTCCAACAACAACAAGGATCACACGAGGATGATGAATGGACTTGAGGTGGAGGACTCGTTGTCAAGGAGAATATTGAGCAATATCTTTCCAAGTTGGACTCTTCAACTCTTTTGTTTTCTGCTGGAACTCATTACTATCATATAAAACTCAGGAAATAAAACCAAAGTTATATCTTTTGGAATCAACCCATGCATACGAATGTTAAGGAATGATGAAATGATGCGCTAGGTGAGGCACAATCGTCATTTCAACATCCAAAAAGAGCTCATAGGAAACGTTTGACAGCGCTTGACGCTTGCGTGAAATCAAAGTCTGAGTGTCTCTTTAAAAGAGAGACACCATTCAAAGACCTTTCGTGATTAATTGGGGCTGATCCTTTCATAACCTCTTACTCAATGAACTCTGAAGGTAACTCGTGAACGTTTCACTTGCTTTAGTTGTTGTTGATGAATGGAGAGCGAGATACGACTCCAGCACAGGATTCAAAGTTTGTTGAAGTGTTATTCAATACATGTATTAACCTCAATGATTCAACATTTAGCAATTCAACAAATAATAAATTCAATTTTAAACGATTTGAAATTGAGTTGTTTGAAAAATAGGGCAGATGGGCTTTTTGATTTTTTGAACCATTTTTGTGGATACGGCTTCCACTTCAATGAATTCTCCTCTCCATTCAATTCCATCTTTTGCCTTCTCTCACTTTAAATGGAAAACATGAAAATCGGAACGAACAATTATAAGCGAGACATCAAAGTGTCAGATGTAAATCATCGGAGCTGAGGATTAATTCTCAATTTTCAAGAACAACAAAAACACTCGACACCTCGATCCAGTGCTTTCTCTGAGAATTTTCGTTGTTGTTGTTTGATTCAATCCCCTTGAACCCATTCATAGGTGATACATATTCACAAGAAGATTCTTTCAACAACAACGACAAACGTTCTTCAATAATCGGTAATCACTGAATTTCAAGATCGCACTACCATCGCTTTAATTTCACATCATTTCTTCACAGATCTTCAACTGCCACTTGTCAAAAAGATGAGCATTGGTCCCGATAAGAGCAATACTCAGCTCGATCCTAAAGTCTTTTCTTCGATCCTGGACTTTCTCAGTCAGCAATCTCATCAGCAACAACAAAATGCTTCTTCTTTTGTAATGTCTCTTAACAATCCTTCTTCACTCCTTCCAATGAACAAATTGAATAATAATAATAACAATTCGGATCCGAATTCACTCTTGGTAATGGCTCTTCAACAAGATCGAGAACAGCAACAACCACAAATGGATCTTGCAGGATCGATCTTGTTGCAACAACAGCAACAACCAATGAACAACCACTCCAATCATTCGTGGATGAATGTAGCTGCCACTTGTCATCCTCCTACAACAGCCATCATGTCTCCACCCACACAAGCCACTCTTTCAACGCTCAACAATTCCGATCTCATACAACCACTCTACTTGAATTCGTCATCTTTAACTTCTCATACACTGCCCTCAAACAGTCAAATGTCAAATACACCATCATCGATAATAACATCCCTCCAACCTTCCACATGTAACAACAATAACAAGGAAGAAATCACCACAAACATCACCATGATTGGTACTAATTGTGAGGAAGATCCTGCAACTACTACACCTCTTGGGATGCTGTCAACAACAAACTTGTTGATGTCTCCCAATGACGTTGCCATTGAAATGTTGTTGGCATCGGTCTTGAAGGGAAGTAGATTCCATGAAACAAATGAAGACTGTAAGAGCACTCTCGCCACAATAGCTCAAGATGCAAATGTCGGTGCTGATGGAACCAATTCCTTAAATAGTAATTCCATAGATGGGAATAATGCCAGTGTTCAAAGTGCACTATTGCAGCAAATGGTATTTGCCAGCGACTACAAGAATGAATCTCAACAACAACAACAACAGACACCACAACGAGTGGTCATCAGCATGTCGCATCAACTGAACGATCATCCAATTTCTGCTTGTGTTCTCAACACGCACCACCACCACATGTCCACAAGTACTTGTTCAGCTCTTCCTGCCACCTGTCATCAACCTCAAGAATATTCAAATTGTTCAAAAAGTAGTAGCACAAGTGCATGTAGTAGTAGTTTTACAGATGGTGGAGTTGGTGGAGGTGACTACACTCCAACCACAACGTCAAATAGTAGTAGTAGTAGAACTTTTGAGAATTCAGAATTACTTTTTTTAGAATCCACTTCACTTGTACAAGAAGACTTTCAAGTCTCCGCAAATTCTCAACCATTGTTTAACAACAACCACAACCACAACAATCTCTCTAACAAACAACAGCCACAACTCGTCCTGAATTCAAAAACATCTCCAAATCGCAGTCATTCACAACACATGAAAAAATCATCCTCCTCACCACCACAACGGAAATCAACAACAAAAACAACAATCATGACACCTCCTCCTCCTATCATGGGCAGTACATGCACCAAAATGACGACGAACGTCAGAGAGAGTGGTGGCGGAGGAATCAAAAAGAAAAAACGAAAAACTGACATTTCCAACACGAATGCTGCTTCCTTGTTGTCGGGTCGAATGGTGTCAATGACCACTCCTGAGGAAATGAGTAGAAGATTTCAACGCATGTCCAATGAAGAGGGCGTGAAGAGAAAAAGAGGAAGGCCAAAGAAAGAAACTGAACCTTATGCTGTAAGGTTTGAAAAAATGGAAAATCCAAAAGAATTGGTAACGAAAAAGCGTTAATGATGACAATAGTAGAGAGTTCATACCTCCAGTGAGTGAAAGCGCCACTTCTAGAGGAGACGTTGTAATGTTGCAGAGCTATTTTCACAATCATTTTCACTCAAATTTGTGATGGTGATGCGATAGGATGATTTGCAAAATTGAATGACTACATGATTGACATTTCTAATGTTCATACATTAATATGTTTTACCAAGCTAACAATTAAGGATTATTATTTTTACAAAATCTATTCTCCTTTGTTTGAAATATAATATATATCCATAAACTCTATTGTTTAAATCTATTGATCTATTGAAAATGAATATTATGTGAAATTTCTCCCTGTTATCCCTCTTAAGAAAGTAAACTAAATTTCTTTGAGCTCGTTGCATTTGATGAGCTTCCAACGAATTTCACAACAAGCGCTGGAATGATGAGAGAAAGAGGAATGGCCAGACTTCTGAAAAGATATCCATTAAAGAAACCATTGTTGATGGTCATGTCTTTAAAATTTTCCGAACATTCTTCGATGAGAGTTGTTGTGAAACAGTCTTTCAAGCTTGAGTATTTTCTTAAAAATCCAGGTTGTCCATTCACTTGCATCTTTCGTGAAACTGTATCCAAAGGATACAACAAGAAGTAAATAATACTCTTCAACCAATAGCTCTTGATAATAAATGTCAACTTTTGTTTAAAGTATTTGGAGGGAGAGCTTAAAGTTTCAGACAACTCAGAATAGAAGGCCTTTGAGCCTCCACTTGTCAATACTTTTCGCCAATGATTTTTAAGTAAGCCACCCTTTTGTTGAACTCTATTTTCCACATAGGCATTCAACAAGTGTGTTGGCACTGAAACACACAAAGTTCTAAATAAAAATCCCTTATAGTATGCATGTGAAAGAACAGAAAATAAATTGAAGGATGACGATTTCATCTCCAATTCCTCTCGTGCTTGTTGATACATTTGAATCACACAGTCAAAAAGACCTCGAAACTGGAATGTTTGTCCTCCAACAAATTTACCCTGTTCTGATCGATCAGCCATATAAACCACTTCAATCAAATCCAAAGGATACAGCAAAACATCACTTGCAATAGCAGACAAAGCAATTTTCAAGTTTTCATTCTCCACACGAGACAAGGCATATTTCTGCAGAGCATACTGAACCACAATCGTCGGAACACTCTTCACTATATTATACAATAAGGTCTTCCACAGACTAAAAAATCCATCATCCACAGCAATCAACGTTGGAGCACTAAACTTTTCATGAAAATGATTCAACTTTTCATCTTCGGGAATCCGAGAGCAAGCCTGTGTTTGTAAAATAATTTGAGCCCGATAGAGTGGATGTATGATTAATTGCGTACTCGTTCTTGCAAGCCATGAAGGAAGGAGAGAATTACGAGAGAATTGTAAGATTTGATGAGAAAGATCTTTCTCAACCAATGATGGAGGAGAAGGTAAAAAAGACATTTTTTTTTTGAAAGATCGCGAAAATTGTAAAGATTTACAAGAGTTGGAAAAGTAAATTTTGATTGGAATACTTTTGTGATTCATTCAAGATCCACACAAGATGACATCTGAACTATTCAACGAAACACCTCAAAGACAGTAAGTGGAAGAAAGGTTTGGAATGCGCCCAAGTAAGGTAATTCCGAGTCACTAGCCGATCGATAAATTCCACACTCGGACCCCAAAAAGATATGATTTAAAAAGTCAGTTGGGAAATTGAAAACGCTTGGTCTAATAATACTAACAATCTTAAGAAAATGAATGTGGTTTTTTCATTGAAAGAAAATGAAAACTACAAAGTTAGACTTGTGGTTGGTGCAAAGAATGATGTTGCAGTATACTGTAAGAAACATGTTTTTGAGGAAATCAAAACTCTAGAGTGATTGAGAACTGAAGTTGCCAATCACTCCTCAATCTTTTATAGAGAGACAACTTCTCAGTACAAGATGTCAAAAGAATCACCAAGAAATATGCAATATTAAGGTATTCCCTTTGAAGAAATAGAGTTGTTACTCCTTTCAAAACCAATAAGAATCCAATTACGTTTGTGTTTTTGTTTCAACATGAAAAGAGATATGCTAATGAAGCGAATATCTTGTAAAGAACCCTAACAACTTTGAGATCATTCGAAATCTTTGGACTTGCGTTTTTTTGAATGGAAAACTTTATTTTAATCATTTGAAAGTAGACACATTTCAAGACAATTCGTTGATATAGAAGCATCAAGGAATTCTCTCTCCATATTGTATGAAAAGTGAAATTCATTCACATTGCTGATGATTTTTGTTTTGAATTCTTATATTGAACCCACATGGACCTTCATCTTCCTCACAAGAGGAACGTACCTCGCCTTCCGATAAGTTACACTGCACGGCGCCACCAACCCAATGGCACAAGTAAGCCATCACCTCTCTCAAGCTGAGCTTGTAAAAATTGAACTCGAGAGCTTTTAGGATATGATCGAGTTGAGGTTCCCAAGCATTCACTTCTGAAAATCGATAAATTTCTCCTTTCATATCTTGCCCTTTGCAGGATTTAATGTGTAGGGATAGAGATTGAGGATGTTAGTTGGAGATGCTAATAAAAATGTTTTTTTGCCACGAATTCATGTACTTTCATGATAAATTGTGTAAAATTTTGACAATCATTTTGTAATTGTTCCAATTCTAATTTTTCTTGATCGGACATTGTGACATCAAGTAATTGCTGATGATCATTTGTATGAAAAGATGTTTCAGATGACGTTGTTCTTTCATTTTCGGAATGTGTTTGAATTTCATCCTTTCTACTTTTTGAAATTAAATTGAATCCCGAAAGCTAATATCTTGTTGAATGGTTGTTGGTGAGTTTTAATTGGTCAATTTTATGTAATAGTTGAGGAATGGTCATGGTTTTAAGTGTACCAGCTCCTGGTATATGATCTTGAGTGGTTTTTGTAATTTGAAATAGAATGTGAGAATAGGATTGCTTCAGTTCATTCACAGTCCAACTCTGGAGTATGTTCTCGGGCTTTTAGACTTCCAAGAAGGACTCTATGGCATTAACGTGATCGAAGATTGGAACAAGTTGTTTCGCTCGTTTGATTTTGAGCTTGCCATTTTAGGGTTCTTTCCAATTGTGGGAAAATTGGGGAAAATTTGGAAGGACAATTTTCATGACTTGGGAATATTTTCATTTGAACGATTTGGCTCTGTTTTCGTCAAGGTGGATCCAACACTCAAGACAACATGGCGAAAATACCTCATTTCAGGAGAAGTAGACAAGGATGAGGGTTGAATTGAAATCATTTTTGGAGGGTTGACAAGCTATCGAAAGTATGGGTTGACTGTGAAAAGAATTGGAAGAATGGAAAGAATCTCTGTGGGCGATGTTGTAGAGACGATGCTTGGTCAATCAGAAAATGATTACAAGACCTGGTATGGAACGGATTATACGATTCATTGCGAACTTGAGATGAAACACACATCCATTGTCAACACCTCAAAGACAGCAAGTGGAGGAAAGGTTTGGAAGTGAATTGTTCGATCTCATTCGTATTAGGAGAGATAAGTTTCATCAGCCAGTTGCGAAACCTATTAAAGAATTTTGTGAATAAATAATACTTATTCAATTTGACGAATTGTGCAGTTAAGGGTAGTTCAGCAAAAAATTGAAATACTTCGAAATATGTTTCTCAAGAGGTATATAGAGGGATCTCAATCTCTCAACAAGTCATTATTTCAAACAGACAGATGAAATCAGACACAACAATCAAGCAATGAAAAACGAGAGAAAGTGACACACAAATGTTGCCATTTCAGGAAAAATACCAAAAAGAACCTCCACAAAATAACGTTTGTGTGACAAATTGGTACAAAATTCTACAACAATAATTATAAAGAATGAATCGACACCCTTTCGAAAGCAAAGAAGGCAGCACAAGTACTGGAAAAACAACAGACGAACATCATCACGAACATTTTAAAGCGTTCCAAGGAGAAGGCAGAACTTTGAAGGGAGATGTGGTGGCTCCATCGGATCACATTCCTGCTGAAAAACCACACAAGGATCAAGTTCCTCTCTTCGATAATCCAATTGACTCGACACGTTCAACGAGTTTTAACGTAAAATATTAGGTGTACATGAATGTTTTCATGGATGATGGTGATTGTGATTACTAGTATGGAAATGTTCGAGAAAATTTAGACTTGAAAATTAATTTTTCAACGTTGGCAAGATCTAAATTATCGACAACATCATGTTTAAATACACTTGTGAATGATCTGAAATCAATAATAATAATAGTTTGATCATTTGAATCCTCTTATATTAAATATTTTAAAATTCCATAATAAATCATCATTACTACCATTCGTGAAATTAAACCTATGAAAATTACTATTACTAGAATTCTTTCCAATCAATCATCAATACTAACAAAAATTCCACAATGAATAATTGTCAAAAAATCTCTCTTCATAGGAAGTTTACTTGACTTTTGGAGCAATAAAGTATCCAGCCTTGACATCCTTTGTATTGCTCTGAATGATATTCTTTCGACGTGCAATTGACTCGGCCTCGGAAGTATTCGTAGAGGCTACATCCTCTCTCCATCGATTACTTCTCTTCTTATAAAATTGCATGGGGCTATACATGGGTTGAATTTCATCACTCACCGGTGATTGTTGCAAAATATCCAGACACATCATAATATTATTAACATCTTGAGTGAGTTTGTTTAATTGAGATTCCTCTTGAAAAGAGACTCTAGAAAGTAAACACAATTTGTTAATTTGTTCCTTTGAAACTGATGATGATGATGAAGAGTATTCCTTTCGAATCATTAATTGAGCGATGGAAAAACAACTGGATGGCATCATGGATTCACTCCGAATCTGACGCAACGTTTTCGAGCTGAGATGTGAGAACACTCGAGTTTGCATTTTTTTTCCAAAAAAAATTAAAAACTGCGAATTGGGATTCAAGAGAGCTTAAAACTTTCAATGAAAAATTCTTGATGATCAATTGAGGACATTACATATGAAGCTTCAAATGTCTTGAATGTATGTTGAGGGGAAACGAGTTGTCATTATATGAATCATAATAAATGATTTCAAAAGGTTTGGAAAAATGTTTGAAAAAAAATGCAAAACTCGGAAACACAAATTTCAACGTTAGATGACACAATGATCACAAATCCCAAAAAACGTAGAAATCTATCTTTTTTAGTAGGATTTATACTTCGGATGATGATGATTGTGTATAGTGTTTGGCATGATCGGAATTGTAGGTTTTTAGAAAAATACTGAATGATCGGATGGGATGGAATTTTCTATTATTGATGATTATATATTTAAATTTTATTATTTGGATGAAACACAATATTTTCTTTGATCCATGAATCTTTTAATCTTGAAATAATTTATTTTGGATTTAATTACAAGTTATGGTGAAGTACACGGATGTGGATTATCAAGTTTTTACAGATGCTGCAGAATTTGTGGTGAATGGAGAATCTCCTTTTAAAAGAGGAACATATCGTTACACTCCATTATTGTAAGTGTGAATAATGTGAATATTTGCAATCAACAAGGTTCCCTTTTTTCAAACATTAATTTTTATATATATAATTTATTATTATATATAATTTTATAACGTCTCTGTGACACTCTTGTTGATATCTACTCAACAACAAACACTCCAAAATAACAGAAGTTATCTAATGATTCCAAACATTTTAATTCACCCCATTATGGGAAAATTGTTATTTTGTCTTGTAGATTTACTGGTGGCATGGCTGGTTTACGAATTGTTACAAATGAATTTTAACAGGTTTTACCAAAAGGAAAATCCATGCAATAACATTAGTCTCATTCTTACCAATGCTACAGTTCTTTTGAATCCAATATTAGTGAATGTATCGACTCGAGGTAATGCCGATCAATGCATTGTATTATTGGTTCTTCTTTCTCTCTATTCATTTCAGAAACGTCAACTCTTTCAATCAAGTATTTGGTTTGGACTCTCTGTGCACTTTAAAATTTATCCAATCATTTACTTGCCTACCATTTTGATATATATTTACTTTTTCATGGACTTTACAACATTTTCACAGAAAACCAAAGCATGTTTTTGGTATTGTGTGTGGAGTGGAGGAACTTGCTTGACTCTTTTAATTTTATTTTATCAATTTTATGGATATCAATTCCTCTACGAGTCCTATCTGTATCATGTGGTGAGGAGTGACAATCGACACAATTTTTCAATTTATTTCTATTATTTATATTTGGATGGAGCATTGAAGAGCTCAAAAATTATTTCTCTATTGGCATTTCTTCCTCAATTTCTCTCTCTATTGGCCCTTTCATGGAATACCACTCGAAGGAATTTCTTTTGTACTATTTTCTCTCAGACATTTATATTTGTCATGTTCAACAAAGTATGCACAGTGCAATATTTTGTGTGGTTTATTTCCATATTTGGTTTTACATTACAGAGCTACTTTTATGACAAGATGAAAAATGCAACCACACGTTTCTCTCTTCTCATTGTACTCATTTGGATTGCTCTGTGGTTTATTGGGCAAGGAGTTTGGCTCTCAACGGCCTATCGATTAGAATTTTTGGGAGAAAATACGTTCCGAGACATTTGGATGAGTAGTGTTCTTTTTTTCATCATTAATACTGGAATAGCTATTTATTTTAGACCATTGTAACTGTGAGAGGACTTGTTGATATATGGATTTGTTTCCACCATTTGGAATCACTTTGCTTCACAACCAATGATTTACATTTATTGAATTGATTGATGAATGTCATAATCATCACACCTTTATAAAAACACATCTTTTTCCAACACGACATGTTTGGCAAATTAGCACTCGATTCCTGTTTCTCCGTTGGCTGAGTGGGTTTCTTTTGATTCAATAATGAAAGAATGGATGAGAAATGCCCAGAGTGGTTAATCTTCTCCTCAATTCGAGATGTTGGAAACTGTGAATAATCAATCCTCCAGCTTGATTCGGTGATGAATGACAAGCATTCACCATTATTAAGGCACGTTGTCTTATGATCTTTTGTGAACTTATTCCCAGATGATTCAAATGAAAAGACTTTGCTCAACAATGACACAATTTTACGAACAATCATATTATTTATTTAAACACTATTGACACGGTATGAATAATACATATTAAAATCAATTGGTCAATTCAAATGTTCGGTGGTGGGCAATAAAGACAATCCTAATTGGAATTTCATCCACACACTATGGAAAAGATACAATCAAAACCTTGTCAGAATTTTAAAGGTAGCAAAAGAGTTGTCTCTCATATTGAGTTAGCATCGGATAAATGCCTCATCTTGTTTTCTTCATCATTTGAAGGTTGAATGAACTCTTTCCGAAGAATGTGGACGACTTTCTCTGAGTGTGCACTAAACAACACACACTCTGCCTTCATTGCCCACCACCAGTGATTCCTAGTGATACTTTACCTTTATCTTATATCCAATCTTGGTAGGAATCATCATCATCAAAGAGTAACAAGCATTGGTGTCAATGAAATGTTGTTCCGGGTGGCCCAGAGGATGTCTGAAGAAATGATACAATCAAGGTTGCAAGTTTTGGTTTCGGACCGAACAGAATCAAACAAGTTGTACCAAGTCTCTCTCCCGTACTCTTTCCACTCGTATCATCAGCCAATAAAAGCCAAATGTAAGTTTTGTCTGCACATTATCAGTCAGACTCGTCATTTACATAGTCATCATTTTGAACAAGAGAAATTGGAGAGTGAGAGGCTTGTTTGATACAAGAACGCATGTTCAACTCTGTCCGTCCTTTTCCAATTCCTTAACCTTGCTTGCAGTCTCTCTCGAAGGCACCCTCGGATAGCCACCCCAAAAAGCCTTTGATACCTACCACTGTCGAACTGGATGTGAGAAGAAAAATTCTACAGGAATAAAATCATTTTTGAATTTTTTTTCTTGCTGGAGAACACTTTGACAGCCAACCAAACAGCTTTTTACAATAATTTGGTATTCATCAAACTTGTTGAGCATTATTCACCACGTAAGCGTGATAGTTGCCCTCAGCACGGCATATTATATATTATCACACAAATAATTTAATAATTGAATTTTTGAATTATTTTTGATATTTTAATACTTTGGAACAGGTACAGCCGATTATAACATTTTACACATCGAATTATTCTCTCCAATTGTTATTGTTAGATTTGGAATTGATTGGTTGATGAACGAAAATTGGTTCGCGAAATATATAACTCTAGCATACTATCATGATGGTGAGGCTTGTTATTGATATCCATGAACGGTGATAATTTTGATGAAATTTATCTTTTTAAATATTGGCCGAATGTATGAATATTTAATAATTCTCTCCAGGCTTCTTGAACATTTGAGAGAAGAGAGCAAGAAGCTCTGGATCCGATCTCAATTTCATCATCTCTTCAGTTGTTTGTCTCTCCAAATCATCTTTAGCTAAATTACATGCACTCACAACAAGATCTTCAATAGTTTCCAAACTCTTTCCCGATAGTTTATCATCAAGCTCCAATTTTTCAATTTTTCCGAGTCCAGTCATGGTAACACGAACCAATCCTCCAGCTTCTCCGTGTCCTCTCAATGCTGTGAGTTTTTCACCGATTTTTCCCATCCGACTTGTTTGGAATAAGTGAAGATATTTACTAAGATTTCCTGGGTTGAACATTTTTTTGTGTTTTCTTTACCGAAGGATGCTGCAGGTGGTGATACGGAGTGTTGCTGTCGTGCTGATGCTGACTTTCGAACAAGTGGATGAGAACCCATTGGTGATTATCGGTGTTGGTAATTATTATCACTTTGATGAGCCACTCGCTCAACACTCACTCAACATTTTGTTGGCTTTTCAAACACAAATTTCCCATTCCATTGTAAACTCTTGTATTGGGTTGACTTTCAAATTTATAAAAAAGTTGTTGAAAAAAAATACGTCAAAACTCATCGCCCTATCCATCATTTCAAATGGCCAAAGAGACTCAAACTCAAACCAAGTTTTTGAAACCAGGTAAAATCGTCATTATTTTGCAAGGTAGATATGCTGGTAGAAAGGCAGTGATCGTCAAGAACTTTGATGAGGCCGCTAACGACAAGTCTTTCCCACACGCAGTTGTTGTCGGTATTGACCATTATCCAAAGCCAGTGACTAAATCCATGTCCTTGACTTCACTCAAGAAGAGAAGCAAGCTCACTGTTTTCATCAAGGCTGTCAACTACCAACACTTGATGCCAACAAGACATACATTGGATATGGACTTTAAGGGATTGGTTGCTGATAAAGTAGAAGACCCATCACAAAAGAAGGAAGCAAAGAGACAAATCAAGAAGAAGTTTGAAGCAAGATACCTCAAGGGTGGTAAGGCCATGAAGGAATTCTTCTCTCCATTGAAGTTCTAAACTCAATATCCAACAATAAAATTATAATATATAAAATTCTTTTAATTGTGTCGATTTTTCTCAATTCCGAGGGCCTCTTTTAAATCAAACACAAAATTCGACTCGGATGTCTTATCATCTCCCGAAGAAGATCGTGCAGTACCCCACAAGGGGAAGCTTAACACCCACTACATTCAATGAAGAACAATGGAGAAAGTGGAACTTCAACATTAATCACTAGCTCACCTTTATTAATGCATGGTTTGAAATTTTGCCAAGTACTGATTAAGCATGGCTTCACTCGTAATTCTGTACCCATAATCCAATTCGTACATGGAGAATTCACTTGCATCCTTCTTTGAACTGGCATCACGGCCCATAATTTTGATACAATACGAATTAATGTGGAAGATGAAAAAATCACTCAAATTCAAGCCATATCCCTTCTCTAGCATGGGTACAATTCGTTGTGGAGTGGCGTTCAGACGACTAATGATGGATCGAATATTGTGTGACGATGCAAGAGGATCCGGAATCACTTCATCAGTGAAATGATCTAAATTTTCCACTTGTTTCATTTCATTTCCAACCTCAACATGGAATGCCGATTTCACAACCTTAACTTTGAAAATTCTTGCATTCTTCTTTTTCATTTGTACGGAAACATTGGGGTGCATTCTGAATTGTTCAGTCCAAATTTGATGAAATGCATTCGATTCTTCAGGAATGCGCTCCAGTGTGCAAGACATGACTGCACGAGGAGGAAGCCTTTCAATTCTTCGAAACATGGATGAAATTGCTTGATCTGTGTGACCAGTGGCAACACTAACCATTGCACTCTCATCAGAGTTGAGCCTCCTTCTGAATTGAAATGGCTCTGGGCAGTGGTCCAAATTCTTTAAATGTTCACTTGTTTCTGGCATGCACAGATATAAATCCCAATTTTTAAGCGCATTTCCATCATCATCAAATCCAGAAAAATTCACATCATCATAATATTTAATTCCTTCGAGAGGTTCGGGATCACCTTGTGGAGAAACTTTCTTTTTTGATTTGAATTCTTCCAAATAAATATTTGAGACTTGTTTTTTAACAACGGCCATCGGAAGTACAGAAGTCTTCACATGTTCCAGACTTTCCGTTTCTGCACCTCCAAAGGTTGAGAGTTGGCAACTATTGTTTGAATGAAACAGGTCGACCACTTTTTGTGCTACATCTTTGGAATATTTTTCATATTGAATTTTATAATCGTTTGGAGTATTGCTGCTGCTACTATTGGAGGAGGGAGTTGATGAAGTATTGGATGATTTCAGAGCAGCTCCGATGGCGTGGGATTTAAATCGGAGGCAAGTATTTGTATTTGATTTTCCATCACCGGAGAGTAATAATTTATTTCCCAACAAGATCTTGTTGCAGTTGGTTCTACTCGAGCAGTATTGGATGATGATGTTGCTGCCTTGATGAATCTTGTTACAGAGTTTCATAAAAGGTTTCATTTTTTTCTTTCAAATTTTTTGAAAATATTTCATTTTTCTAAATAGAGATAAATTATAATATAAATTTATATATATATAAAAGAGTATTTCTTTATTGTTCCATTCCTAAATGAATGAAATAATCGTTTATTCATCTTCTAAATCATCTTGATCTTCTTCAATATAATCTTCATCAAGGTCTTCATCCTCTTCATCATTATTAAATGCCTTTGCAAATTCCAAGTTTGTATCATTCTTTGGAATTTCCTTAACGAATGGAATGACCGCAGCAAACGCACGACTCACCACTCCATGTGTAATGGTTTTTTTGTTCATGTCATTTGTCATTTGACATGCCCGTTGAACAACTTCTTCAAAGATAAATTGACTCTTTTGAATATTTGTCACGAACTCTGAAGTCAGATGTGTAATTCCAGCCACACGACCCAATCTCTTAATGCTTGAAACTTTGATCGCATATTTTGGAGAGGATGATTTTTTACTACGAATGTGGATCAACTTGTCTTGTTGTTGCATCTTGTTGGTAGTGTCCTCCTCAAAGGATGAAGAGGAGTCATGAGAAGAGGTGGAATTGGACGGAAGTGGTCGTTTGATCTTGATGGCCTTCTTTGATTTCTTACCATCCAACAAACCCATGGGAGAGGAAACACTGACATTCAATGAAGGATGGTTGACATTTGGACGATGTGGTTTTTTAACCTTCTTGGCTTTTCCTGAACGATTGGTGGCAGTGTGAGTAACCAAGGTTGATTGGTATGAATAAAAAAATTTCAAAACTTTTCAGTGCTTGTTTTTTTTTTAAAAAATTGCGTTCGATGAAAATCCTTCAGTTTAGATCCCACGATTCCAAAAATAAAAAAAATTGATCAGCAATTTTTTTGAGGTCCAGAAAATGTTGGAACTATTACATGATTTTAGATATATTAAAAAGATAAGATATATGGACAGATATTAATGAAAGATGTATGATGATCACAGAATAAATGACACAGGATTAAAAATTCATAAGAAATGCCAGCACTTGATTTTTAATGTCATGTCGCAAGCATGTTCAAATCCTTATTTTTTGAAAAAATCCAAAATATGTTCAATCGTACGTTTGGAAGATGATCCTTCTTCTCTTTTCACACCATCGTTTTGAAATTCCAATAATTCACCTTCAGAAGAGTCCACTTTTGGAATTGGAGAGTAGGTTATAATCGAGGATTTGCTTCTCTTTTCTCGAGTGGAAGGGTTCTGCGCTTCACTTTGATATCCACTCATTTCTTGATCATTTCTACAAGTCTCTACAACAAGCTTATTCTCAGAGGTCTTACTTGACCAGTGAGAAGAACTTTTCTCCACTTTTAATGAACTTCTCTTGTGAGCTAATGCGGTTGAGCCATAATTTTTATGTTTTCCATTATTACTGATTGATAAATATGCTTCATGTTCATGAATGAGTTTCACCAATGTGGTGTCAATTCGATAAAAGTGATAATTCATCACATCATCATATCCTTTTCCACCCAAATAAAATACTTGTTTTGTTTCTTTACAATACACACTCGACATTCCAACAAGCTTTGGCATGTGAGATCCAAAGAAAAAATCTGTCAAACAGTACCATTTCATTTCTTTGACATTCAGCATGTAAACATGAGGGTCGTAATCCGAATTGTGAACCACGTCACATCCTCCTGTGAGAATTAAATCGCAAGACCCAATGTCACACAATGTATGTGAAGCTCTTGCACCAGGAACAAGTGTATTATCTGAAGCCATGTGTGGTCTTCTCCATTCCATGGTGTCCATATCCAATACAAAGAGTGTATTTGAAGCTTGATGATGTTCCATTTCTTCATTTGCATAAAGTCCTCCAAAGATAAACAATTCATTTCCAATTAAATTGGCAGAAAAACAACAAAATCTTTTTGGCTTTTGAATGAAGCTTTCGTTTTGATTCGACGCATGAACGACAGGATTGAAATGAACTAGTTCATAACTCGAGAGATCATCCAAACACGAAGCATTTTCTCCACAAGTAGTTTCAATTATTTTCCAAGTGTTGGTTTCGATGGTGTATTCATACAAGGTTGAAAAATACAATTGACGTCCTTGACATCCACCGAGAAGGTACAATTTGCCATTGTAATGCCACATTTGGGCTCCAGCTTGGATTTTTTTCAACCATCAGGTGGATTTAATGAATTCACGACATGTGAGAGTTTTCAATCGTTTGGAAAAGATTCAAGAGTGATTGTAATCAATGATTAAGGTAAAGATAATAATTTGAAATGATATTCTTTTCATCAATCAAAAGGAATCATACTCACCTCGTGGATCTGGCCACAAAGAATTCTTGTTGTTTTCAATATGTATCCATCGATAGGTATCAGTATCAAAATAATACATTCCATTGTATACAACGTGAGAGGGAGTATTATTTTCAGAGCTCGCATGATTGTGATGATGGACATGTGACATGGATTGATTTTCAGAATTTGTATTGGAAGAATATCCTCCAAAGATGTAAATATTCTTTCCCACCACACATGAAGCTGCCATCGATCGAGGAGTTGGAGCATTTCCTTCCTGATGTTCCAGACATGTCCAAATTTGGTTAATCATGTCAAAGATGTAGATCGAGTTGGGATTTGCTTTGGGATGTCTCTGTCCGAGAAAGACGTAAAACTATGTTGATGTTTCATCGGAGTTCATTCATTTTGTTCAGTAGTTAGTAATAATGATTTTAAAATAAATATGGATGATGTAAAGAACAGGTGACATTGTTGCAATTTCCTTATTTGTACCTCAAAATACGCAGCTACTTACTTTGCTCCCAATCACTTCCATGACATGGTAGCAAATACCTCCTGGTCCATCACCTACAGCCTCTACTTGAAATATTTTCATTTTTTTAGGTTTGTTTTGCTTTAGATTATGTCCAAATATGTTTTTGAAGTTTGGCGAAAGTAATCATGACCTAATAGTATTTCATTCTCCACAACCATTTAAGAGGACTACTGTGATTTATATATAGATCATGCCACATTTTAGAATCATTTCTCAATCTTTCTGTCACTTGAGTGGGTTTGAAACAACGAGTGACTTGAGAACCTCTTCGAACGAATTCAATTGAATAGCTTGGAATTTTACCAATTCTGGAACAATGTTCCTGATGATGAATATTGCTGTAGGACATTTGGATGCATGCAATGCGAAAGGGATGGTCTTTATTTTGACACGCAAAAAGAGATCAAGTATTTGAGGTCAGTGAGAACATATTTACATGCCCTCGTCCAATTTTCATCATTACCGAGTTTGATACTCTTTCCACCAATTTTGTCGTCTTGAATTCTATCATTAATCCAATTTCATCACAGAAAAATGGGCCACGCAAGTAAATCACAAAATCAACTTTGATTAGAACAATTAATTGTTACTTACTTATAGGGCAATTCAAAATAAGTATCTTGCTTTTCAGCAAATGTGCCAATTTCTTTAAGGCAATACAAAAATGCAACCATGGCCTTGTCAAATTTGGATTGCCAAAATAAACCTCCGTTGCTTCCTCCTCCAAATAAATCATAACTGTTCTTGTTGTCCAGCGTCTCGATTTTTGAAAAACTTCCCATAGGAATAATCTTATATTTTGAAAATGCAAAATGTTTGTGTTTCGATAGTGAGAATAGCAAGAGTGCTGCTTGACCCCAAGCAGCATTAATTTCGTTCCATTCTACATTTTGAGTCGGCAGCTTTCCCAACCTAAAGTTATTAATGGTTCCAAAGTGGCCTTCGTACCAAATATGAAATGCATCGTTGAAAATATTTGTGCTGTTTAGCTTTTCCATTTCTTTTGAGACGTTAACAATTCGCTGTTGCACTGCCTCTCTTTCCTCATTGTAAAGTAAGAGCTCATTGTGAAAATCATTGTACTCTTTCCAATATCGTTGTTGAAGTTCTGAAAATTGCTCTTCCTTGTCGATTTGACTCCTCTCGAGGGTCGACAAGTCTTCTTCCTGTTTTTGAAGCATATCTAGCTCTTGGCGAAGGAGTTTTTCTGCTTCCTCTAATTGACGTAATTCATTTTCTAAATCACTTTCACTTTCATTGTGTTGATTATCTTGTAAAAATTTTGAATAGTGATCTTGATAAATTTTCTCTTCTTCTTTGATCTTTTCAAGCTGGATATTCAACTGGCCAGCAACTTGTTCCATGCATTCCATACAGAGTGGCGTATCTATTTGTACAGTATTTGACACGTATTGGTACAGCTGTTTTACAAATTCAACATTCATTTCGTATTCCTCATTCGAAATTACGCAAGGTTCTAATAGCTCTACCTCTTCTGTTAATTGCGTCATACGTTGTTGAAATTTCAATTGTTGCTCCTCTTTTTGTTTCTCCAATTGGAGTTGCTTTTGTTGAGCCTCCTTCTTTTTTGCATTGGGATTAAATGAAAATCTCTTCTTGTCTTGTTTTTCTTGTTGTGACAATTTGGAGGCAAGTGTTGTTGGAGATTTGATGTTTGCGAATGATTCCCTGAAAAGAGGATTCATCTCTAGAGGTGATTTCTTGGTTGATGTAATTGGAGGAAGAGCGAAGGTCACAGTTCGTGAGTGAGAATTGGGTGGCTGAGACGAATTGTTTTCACTCGACGTGCTCGACAGCTCTGATAAATTGTTAGTGTTCACCGATGAAGATAAAATTGGTGATTCTGGTGGAGTTTGTTGATTCGTAATGTTTGCTTCATTCATCGAACTATTATTGCTATTCATAAATGATGATGAAGAAGGATCCAATGAAGATGCTACTACTGTTGGAGATGAAATAGTCTCTCGATGAATGCTCTCTGTTGCAGCCACTGCTAATGAGCTTGCTTCAGCAATGTCAACAGAAGAAGAGAATGAGGCTCCTTCAGAGTTGCCAACAGTCGAAGCAGTACCTTCGTTATCGGAATACAGGGATAAATTATAATTATTGGGATCATAGACTTTTAAAAGCGCTTGTTTTGGTGCGGTTCCATTTTCATTATTGACTTCAAATGCAATCTGAATAATCTGATGTTTACATCGGTAACAAACAGCACTGTGCGTAGCCTTTTTAAATTTTGGAAAGTATAACATTTCAGATAATTGTTGTACATCATCAACCGATAATTGGGGAGACTCCGATGATAACGAATTTAATAAATGTTGATGATGAGGAGGGAGGGGTGTGTGGGCATAATAATAACTGAGAGCTGTGGTAGCTTGTGTGAGATTATTTGCTGTTGTTGAGGAAGTTCCCATAGTTGACGACGAGGGATGAACATTTGTACCCGATGATGATGATGAGGATTGCTGTGTTTTGAGAGCTGAAAGATTGGGCACCGACTTGGTGGATACAAGTGAACCCTTTGGTTTGAACATTTTTTCTCTTTTAAATTTCAAATTTGTGTTTTCATCCTTGACCTCTGTGATGAGATCATCACTGTATCGATGGAACCAACAAAGAACAGTGCTTACTGATCGTACAGATAGAGTTTTTGTTAGAGAGGTTTTGGAATTGTTGTTGTTAATGCGTGTTCGTATTAAAAAAAATGTCCAAGCTCACCGACAAGAAATTGGAAGAATTACTCAAGGAACGAATCGGAGCAACGTTTGTGCAAGTGATCGATCAAAGGTAAAATTCACATTAAATATTACGCAATGAGGAAAATAGTTAGCTAACTTGAATTGTCAAAATGAAACATGTTTGACGTGGGGTGATGATGATTTTTGAATCCAACTGAACGGATGGATTTACTAATTGACACCGATTGTGCACTTTCATGATGAACACATTATAATTATTGATGATTCGGAATTGATTCAACAATTAATGAACCCAATTTAACTTTATGAAATGATATAATATTTTGTGTTTGCACATATATTTACATGTGTTGTGAAAAATAAATTAAATAACAAAGTGGAGGTTGTGGAAGTAGTTTTCAAGTATTTGTAGTGAGCCCGGAATTTCAAGATAAAAAGTTGCTTGAAAGACAGAGACTTGTGATGAATAAGCTTCAAGAAGAAATGAAAGGAATTCATGCCTTATCGTTTGCAAAATGTTTAACTCCACAGCAATATGAGGAATATCTCAAGCAGCAGCCTCAGCAGCAATAAATAAGTTTCATTGAAAGATTTTAAAACGGAAAAGGAAATGTGGAATTATGGACGTGGGAGTGAAGGTGGAAATAATGTTTGGATTGTCATTCTGTTATAATTTCTGAAAGCGTCATGTCCTCTCTGAAATTGGAATTCACTAGTTTCATTAATTTAGTGTTCTGGTTTTTCTCCATCAATAAGTTCGTAATATCATCACAAATTCTTCCAATTTGGTTGGACTGCTGTATTAAAGCAAATTTTGAAGGTTACAACTCAACCCTAAATTTGAGAACGTTTCTAACGTCCTCCAAATGTCTCAATGCTTCTAGTAAAGGAAGCAAGTTAAGTAATGCTCGATCGTGTTCGTTCTCGCCCATCCAATTCGATATTGGTATTGCATTTTCTTGATACCACATGTAGGATATAGGGCTGTTATCAATAATCATACATTTTGCGAGATTGTCTGTGACGCTTTTAAGATCTTTGATATAAACTCCATGCTCTGTCACGTAGCACGACTGTGTAATTTCCAAGTTGTTTTCAATTATTAGTATTTCCAAGTAGTCACCATAATATTGATGATTTCAGTTGAATGAAATCCATCATTTTAAAATCATTTTTAATTCCATGAACCAACGTGAACAACAATAAAGATTTCAAGACGTCATACATAGAACCAATGTAAATAAATTTCATCAACAAATAGAAATTAGGTCATGCTAAAAACACCTTGAAAAGAAACCTACCGATCTGAAGAGTCGATCGACAATTTTATCCGAGTGATAGAGTCTATCAATGACAGGATTAGCATAACTTTTCACGCTTGCAGTAAATACTGCAGTGTGTCGCAAGATTTTAATATGGTTCATGTAAATAAATTTCATCAACATTAATTGTCCAGTGTAAACTATCGACTTTTCAATATCATTATTCAATTACTTACTCACAACATTGTACCACTCACAAACTTTCTCCATGAAGAGTTTCAAATGAGGTCTTTCCGAAACATAGAATGTACAATTTACCTGGTCAATCATTACTTCCAGGACATAATTATAAAGTCTCTCATGATCTGGTCTTGGAGGTGTGGTACTAGCATGAATGAGTGTCTCATCCAAGTCTAGAATTAAATAAGGTTTGGGAATGGAAGAGTTGTTGTTGGAGGTTGCACTAGAATTTGATCTGCTAGTTCGACCAGTGAGAAGAGAAAGAAATTCAAAAGGAGAGGGTTGAGTAGAAGACGAAGATGTCGGTGACAATTCGGTAGACGGCGACGACGGATTGGTGGGCCTATATGAAAGAGAATCCCGTTGTTGTTGTTGTTGTGGTTGTTGCTTATGTTTTGATGTGGCATGGGAGAGAGAGGATGATAAATTCGTCCTAGCATGTGCTCCACTTTTAGAACGTTCTCTGCTTCGGTTCTTCTGGTGGAGTGTGCTTGCACCTAAAACTGCACACTGTAAATAGCTCCAAATCCAAACAACAAATTGCCAAATATTTTCCAAAGCAACTCCCAGAAGGACAATAAATTGATATCCAATATTATAATAGATAGAGTAAGATTGTTCTCTGGATGTTGATTCTTTTGAGTCCTCTGTTGATGATGATGATGATGTGCTTGTCAATAATTTGTTCGTGACATTGTTTTGATTTGATATTCCATAATTATTAAGTGATTCGTTCGAAGAAGAATGATCGAATGATTGTTGGATTGGCTGTTTTGAAAGATGGGTGGTTGTTGGATTATTTTCCGGGTTGTTGCTGTTGTTCGTTGCACAACCCGATGATGGTGATGACGATGATGAGATATTCGGAATCATCTTCAAGGTTGCAGAAGCAGATCCAACCATCATGGATGTTGGCGTTGATGCTCCTGAAGTGGTGGAAGTGGTAGTCGTGGCCGTACTCGGTGAAGCCATCAAGGAGGAAGAAACACCTCCTCCCCGTCCACCCGTTCCACCATAAATCATCATGATGTGTGTGGTTGAATCTCTCACGTGGTATGTGCTACGTGATAATCAATGAGAATTTGGTGGCAGTGCTCTTTGGTTGTTACCGTTAGAGGGCCAACAACGATGATTATCGATGTTTTTTAATCGTACGAAAAGGTATTTTTTTTGTGTCTTTTGGGTATCAGTGGACAAGAACACAGAAGGACCACCTGTTACGGTTTGAATTCAATGTTACAAATATCAGGAGTAACAATTAATTTTACAGTTCTTGAAAGACATGTTCAACTCGTGTGTATATCCGAGCAGTCGTCACTAATAGGAAAAAATCTTGAAAGTCGAATTGTTGTGGATAATTTCTGCTGCAAAGCTTTCAAAAAAATGCCTAGAGAAGAGCTGGTGTCCTTCTTTTACAAGGATGAGCAGCAACACTTCTCTCCACTCTTCTCATCACCATCATCATCAAAACAAGCCTATCCATTATCATCAACATTTCTACCGTCATGGATGTTTGAGAACATTATGGATCAATTGAAGGTCCTTCAACAACAAATATTTGCACCGACCTTCTCGGCGGCAGACAATTTTTTTCATTCCGATAATGGGGCACTCATGAACTCGGATTTTGTGAGCCATGGCAAAGTCATTTCATCAAAATTGGATACAATTGCAACTCCTCGTAATTCAACAATTACGGCAACGAAAGCAATTGTAAACATTTCAATATGGGGAGTGGAAGATTTATTATTTTTAATAATTTCTCTAGTTTCATTGATTTTAATCCTTAGATTAATATATTTCAAGAGAAGTAGCAGAAATGCGGGACAACATAGCATTCCATCATCGCCACCAGCAACAGCCATCAATGATAATCCTGCATTAATTGGAACCACTACAAAACCCAGCCCTTCTGAGATAATGTCCAAAGTTACTACCTCAAAAGTTGTTCATCACACTTCACATTTCAGCAGGGAGAGTTATTTCTTTCCACACAGCTACGCCCTATTTATCAACATTATTCTATTGTGCCTGTCCTATTGCGCCATTCTCACGTTACAATGCATCTATATGGGCCAAGAAGCATACAATATTTTCAATGAGGCAAATAAGCACAGCAATGAAGCCATTCTCTCTATAGAATCTACAGTGAGAGGACTATTTTCTGTGGTGTTTTTATTCCAGAGAATTTTGAGCCTTAATTACTTTTTCATCCTCTACAATTATGGACACAAAAAATTATTTCACAAAATTGTATTTGGATCCCTACTAATTCTATCAATCATTGACATTATCCTGAATACTGTGTCTCATGTTTTAAAAATCCTAATGACGTACTATGATATTCGATTCGCTGGAGCAGAAACAAAATATATTGAACAACTCATGATTCTCATTTCAGCTTCGTTTTCCATCTTCATGTCCCTGACCATTGCTACCCTTTCAGCAATATTTGGATTGTTCCTTAGCCATTCCTTGAGAAAATGCAAAGTAAGAATACTATTATTCATTTTCATGCATCAATTTGTGTGGATAATTTACGAGACCTATAGGATCATTTCACAGTTCGATATACTATTTGGGATACAATTAGTTTCATGGCCTGACCTTATTATGCAATGTATCCTTTTCTTTTTAATAATTGTTTACTTGTTATTTGTTGTCATCACTATTGGAGTTTTTAATAGAGTGCATAATCATGTTCTTATTCATGACGAATGGATGGCATTGGTGGAGGATGAGGAAGATGGTGAACCAACTATATTCGATTTTCAATCCAAATCTCGAGCCATTCAAACCAATTCAAGATCACACTTGTTTGATCAAATTCCCACGCATTCATTATCTCCTACTCGATCATTCCTTAATGATACCAGCGAGGGTACCTATGGAGCAATGGGTTATGGAAGTTTGACTTTGGGCATGAGGAAAGCAACACCAAACACGAGTTTAGGCCTTGAAAGCTCAGCTTATTCCACCAAACCTACACAACCCTCTTCGAGTAGCGCTCGTATGAATATATCCAACAGGTCTGAAAATGTTCCCATACTTAAAGAAGAGCCACCACCAGCGAATACTTTGAGCTCGAGTGTTAATTCTTCCTCGTCGTCGAGTTGGCACAAGTAATCATCATCATTGAATATATGAATTTACAAGTTCCTGATGATGTCTTGTTTTTTGATGGATTATCCCGAGTGCAAGTTCAAAAAAATGGCACCGAATGCAGTAGTGATTCTCCCACAATCAATCAGTGATAATAAATTGTGACAATCATATTGACACATTTGACTTTTTCTTGATTAGTGAACTTCCTTAATTATTATTGTATTATTATTATACTTTATTATTATTATTCATTCATTTTCTGTTTATTATTAGTTACAGGAAATTTTTATATTGCGCTTCTAGTGGGATTCAAGTCATTCCAAAGACTCGTTTGTCCTGTATTTTCATCAGGGACAGGAATGTAACCTCAATGTGCTCCCTTTCGTACAGCCTTTTTGATTGGAACAGAGAACCATTCGTAGACCCAACCAACAAGCTAAGAAAAAAAGTCCAAAAAAAATGAAAAATTTGTTTAAGGTAATGTACGGGCTCTCATCATTGAGAAAACCAAATCAAAGAAGTATCTCCAAAAATTATAGCATCTTGTATGGAGTCGGCGTTTCTTTCGTTCATCTCTCAAAAAATCACCTTGATTTTTCTTCAAATTCACAAAGCGGTATTGGAGATGCCATCCAACGTTCCTTCCAATCAAGAACATTCTCTCAGGGAAGGCTGATTCAAAAAAGTTTTAATGAAAACCCTCAACAACCAATCTCCAAGGAAACCAATTCTCCTGATCAGAAACAAGGGTCCAAAGTGGAACTCTCATTGCTAAATATTAAGGAATGGACACCTCAACAAGTTGCGTCTTTGCTTTGTATGGAAAAGTCTGAAGGAGGAGCTTCTTTAGATGTTGAGAAGGTCAAACCTCTCTATAACGCTGGTTTCGATGGAAACTCTCTTTATGATCTTTGTCAAGACATTAAGATACAGAATGTGGACTTTGTGCTAGCCACCATGTCTCAAAGTAATGATTATTCTCAGGTTTCTGAAAGTACACGCAATACAGTGGTATATTGGGTGAAGGATTTCTTGATGACTAAACGTCTCACTTTATGGACCAAGGATCAAGTAAAGTCCGCACTGGGTCAACCTAAATCAGAGAGGGGTGCTGGACTAACAACGGAAAAAGTTCAAGCTTTCTACAATATAGAATTTAATGGATTTGATCTTTCAGGCATTGTCCGCTATGTAGTGAAGCGTACACAATCAGGTCATAGTGTATCTGCTTCTGATATCGGGAATGAACATGGTGTAATTGGTTTTGACACGTGGCAGGAAGTGCTTATTTGGATAAATGATCAGTTAATCCCAAAAAGCAAGTTACAAGTTTCACTCACCAACATATTTTAAATCTTTCCCAAGAGATAAACAAGAACTATTAACAAAAGTTGATAAGCAACTTGGTGGCATAATAGACCAGTTTGTAAAAACGGCCAAGGTTTCTCATGAATTTCAAAGTTGGTATTTGGACTTCTGTGACTTGGTACTCAACGGATATCCTTGGGAATGGTCAGAACTTAGTTGGGTCAATGTTGACGGTCCAGAAAGACTAAAGCGTTACGCCAGAGATATCCTTGTCCCTCCTTCAGGTTTAAGTATGTTTTCAAGTCATTCTTACGACTATGAGGACGTTTTGAATCGCTTCATCAATGAACGACTACCGCAAAAAGATAGAAATGATTTTGAACATAGTTTGTTTATGCGGGATATTCTTGTTCCTTTTAAGGCACATTGTAAGAACTCTTCTCAGTTTGTTAAAGATGTTCTTGTTCCTGTTCGCAACAACCAAATAGCAACAGACGTGTTCCCCTTTGTTCCAAAATTACAAGAGGTTTGGTTTGATGAAGGGGTTGATATTAAGGAAACATGTAATTACCTATTGGCACCAGAAGGGGTGGGGAAAACTGCTTTGATTGCAAGAAAATTAAGTTTCAATCTATTTCTTCACATTTGATTAACTATATGGGAACAAACAGACAACAAAACACCGTTCGATAATCCTCTCCAAATGTTATCCTATGCTCAATATAATAGAAATACTATGAAAGTATCTTCAGAAATTTTTTCAGATTTAGTGAAAAGTATTTCCTGGATTTATACCTATTCTTACTATTTAAAGTGTTTCTTAGAATTTTTAATACGGAAGTTAAACGATCGATTGAACCTGAGAAAGGATTCTCAATTTATTATTGCTATTGATGACGCATGTCTATTCTTGCAATTCCAAACTCCAATATTATCCCAAAAGGGTCCTATTCTTCGAAATTTGTTTTCAGTGATTGAAAAAGAAATTTTTTTCTTAAAAGGTTGTTCACCGAATATTTGTGATATTTATTGTGGATCCTATTTTAAAATTGAGAGTGTTGTGTTTATCAAGTCAACTCTGGGGAGGCTACGCGAAATGACACCTCCTTACCATTTCATTGGTTTGGATCTCATTAATTTTGAGCAAGCATTGCAGTTGCTACAAACAATGTATGATGTGGATGCTCTATTAGAAGCATCCGATATCTCCAAAAAAGAGTTTTATCAATCTGTTAAACACATGTTTCCCACAAGAAGAAGAGTTTTTGGTCTTGTGGCCTCTTTTTTAGAAACAACCTCATCTCCCAATCTAGTACAAATTTTCAAAGATCAGTGGAACAATTTTGTGATGTCAATTGAAACAAGGGTATTATAAAGAATTGACAACAAACAATTACCAGACTATTTAGATCCTTCGTTTTTAATGGATGTTTTTCTAATTAATGAATATGATATAGGGGGAAAACAATTACATGCGATGAAAAATTGGCTTCCTCGGTAATGAGTTCTGGGATAGCAAAACCAAATATGGAGTTGTTTCAATTCAACATTTATACTTATTGTCATGACTATCAATTTGATGCATCAGATCCAATTCTACAAAAGGTAGCAAGAGAGATTGTTACAAAGAAATACTTAAATTCAATGTCCTTGACAAATGACCCAATCTCCATTTTGAATCAAATATTAGCAATTCAACATGAAAATCCTCGAGTGTGGAACAAGATATTTCCTCTTCTATTGCAACACCATAGTGGCAAGCTTCTCAAGAACAATGCAGATTGCAAATCTCATAACCGACGGTAGCCCTTATGAGCCATTATTGGAACTCAATTTTGAAATTAAGTCATTCATTCAATCGATTAATTTCTATTACAAGTATCACACATCAAAATGCACAAGAACTTTCAAATAGATATGAAAAAGAACTTCTGGTAGATGTTCTTTATGTTCATTGTTTGTTAAATTATAACAAACCCATTGAAGAAAATTGGAGCACTACATTCAAAGATATCATTGACGGATTATATTTCTATCCCTCTTCCTTATTTTGTCATGCAGATGGTATTTGTTTGAACTTTTCTGATGATGGACCTTATGGTGTTATTGTGAGCAACAAGTTACACAATTGCGATACAATAAGTGAATTTTTTACAGATGTTCAAAAAGGGATCAAGTGCACGATGTCGAAAAAAGAAGACTTTAATGCAATATTAAGCAGCAAGAATCGATTGATTCCTTTAGTGGCACATCTACACGTAAAATATCAACACATCAAAACAACGAAAGGTGAGAGATTTATTAAAGGTTATTCTAATGGAGGAAAATATTTGATAATGGACCCAGATCCAAATAGTATAAGAGAGCTATGTCCAGATACATTCCATTTGTTGCAACGTAATCTCTTTAACACAACTAAAATTAAATAAAACATCTAATCTGACTGAGAGGCTGCTTAGTCCTTGCGATGAATTCTTCTCTTGACAAGTGAAATCGACTTGGAAAAGATGGTCACCATTGCAACCAGACACGCATAGAGTGGATTCGAGATAAATTGTGAAAGAATTTTTATTGGAAAATCCTTCATTGTTCAAGCTTAAATGCACATACAACACGGTGACAATAAGAACGGCAAGAAATATTTCGAGAGAACGAATCTATCACAAGTATCATCCATTCATTTATGATGCCTATGGAATCTGTTTCAGTGTTTGTAGTGCAAGAACAACACAAAAGTTACAAACGCAAAAAAATGACGAGTCCAAGAAATGAATTTCCATTTCATCGAATTTCTCAAACAAGAGATCCCGACGTTGTGTTCTCATCCTCGTCCTCCTCAACAATTGGATTGAAAAAACTCTTAATCCTACGAGGAAAAGAGCCACCACACTTTTTTACATGTATTTGCGAGAAATTTAATGGATTTGTTCGAAATCCAGAATTATTTAAATGGCACAACAAGGAATTTCAGCCCTACCAACCCGATGATTCATTTGCATTGTTGAGTTGTGTGGATGCGATGGACCAAGCTGATCTGACCCAAGAGCACATTCGAATATTTCGATTTTATTTTGATTATGATTTTGTGGTTTTTCCACTCTATGCTGGTTGTGATGTACCCTCCCACATCGAACCCCTCTTGAATGACATTTTGAACATGATGAAAGAATTAATTTCATCTAAACGGATCGCTGTACTTTTTTTAAGAGGAGGTCGCGAATACAGTGTTCCCTGTAGACTTGGTTATGTGAAAGATGTGAAACAGGGCTTTGTCGAATATGCTTTTCAATACATGGATATCAATGTAACAGCACTGAATGAGACATGTTTAAAAAGTGCGCTATTGATGGAATTTAAAACAAAGTATCCAGAGTTATTTATTCAACATGAGAAGATTCAACAATCAGTAGATCTTTCACAAAGCTATATCTGTGCTGTTCTCGCAGAAGCATGTACCGATCTTTCGAAATGGAACATTCTTGCAACTGCAGAAGAGGGCAAAAAGCTATCCCTTCTCCTTCACAAAACAGAGCGAGTCATGTTCACACCTTGGTATGGCTTTAATCATGGTAACGAACTTTCACATGACATTGTGCGATATTTCTGTAAATATTTGGTGTTGGAATATTTGAGAGAGGATGACTCGAATTTCAAAATGAAACTCACACAAAAGTATCAAAATGTTCAGTTATGCGATACTGCTGTAGTGACCATGCAGTGAGTTTTTATTCATTTGGAATAACCAAATGTTGAAGAGAGAACTTGAAACACCAAAATGCAGTCTCTAAGGTCGATATTGATACAAGAGACATTAACGTTCACAATTTATTTTGTTCATTTGGAATACATAAGCATTGGAATACATAAGCGTTACAATTCATTACACCAACTATAGCAAAGCAGGAATATGAGGTCACTCTTTGTGCAGTTTCGAAACAAACGATACAATTACTAGTACATGTTAGGAAACACCAAGTTTCTTTTTTTAGGCATGGAAGTTATTGTTTTTTTCTCGCTTGTTCGACAATGTTCTGATGAAACTTGTCCCAAAATTGCGAAATGATCAACTGCTTTTCATGGTGATTGAGGACTGTATCATGATGGCTGTTAATTCCCCTTGGCAATCCACAAATATTATTTTCGTGATGGTCTTTGGACGTTTGATAGGCGCTTGGTTGATATTCAGTCAAATATTCTGCTCGCGGATTAGCCACCCCTTCATGTTCTTCATAGTTGTTATGATGCGGTTGAGGTTGGACCATTTTGATGTTCTTGTCGATCGAAAATTGTTTAAAAGGTTCTTTGGAATGGAAAATTTTGAAGGCGAAACAAAACGCAAAGATGACAAGAAGAGCCAATACACCTGTTTTAAGAAGCTGTTCAACAGTACTACTAGTCACAAGGAATTGCATTATGTCTTTAGAGTAGTATCGATAGTACTGATCGATGAGGACGGCTGCTTTTTTTTGGTCTTTAGAAGTTAAAATTGTTCTTCAATTTCTCTCGACTAGTATGTTGTTGTTGTTGTTGAAGATGTTTTTAATCCTCTGCTGTGATCTTTATCTTGTTAATTCAAAAAGGAACTTGCTGCATTGGTGGTCAACCAAGCGGGTTTCAACAGCTTTTTTTTTTCTGGAAGAATTAAATCCCATTTTGCAAACCTGTTGGTTGATGATGACTTCTGCACGCAAGAGTTGATCGATGGCGCCATTCAAATTTTCAAAATTCAAAAAACAAAAAAATTCGCCATGCTTCAACACAACAGCCATACCACCGAATTCACAACCAACTTTGAAATTCCTCTGGAACCGACTGATCTTGAGAAGGAATCCGACAAGTACTTTTGTGTGGATGATGTTGAAGTGGAACGTTCGGAGCTGGATTCAATACTGGATGGTAAGTTTTAGTGTCTGGGTTGTGCTTGCTCCTAGCCGATAGGAAATGATTGTGGCCAATTGAAATTTGTTCATACCGACACATGATGATGGTATTATTATCATTGATAATTTCATTACCACCGTTGAATTTGGTATTTTTCAAATCGTGTAGAAATTGAGAACAAACTTTCCGATAAGGCCTATTCAATAACGAACAAGGACTTGTTCAGCAAGATCTACACTTGTGTAAAACGCTTTTCATCATTGGAAGATAACCAGAAAATTAGGCTTGTAGATAGTTTAAACAATAATCTGGTGTTGCTACTGGCAAGTATTAGTAAACTGCTCTCACCTGGAGTAGAGTCCGGTAATAATTTAGATCACGTCATTAGTATTCACAAGAATGCACTCAAAATGTTCATCTTTTTATTGTATTGGGTGATATCAAAATACGAAAAAGAAGAGGTAGAATATGTCAAATCCAAAAAAGACGAAGAACTGAGCAAAACAAAAAAGAAAAGAGGAACCAAGGCTCGAAGGAAAAGTATAATTGAATTAGACAGCTGGAAAGAAGGAATTTTACATACTCTATGCTCTGTTCTCAAACGTGATGACCTTCCAAAACTTTGGAAAAAAGATCGAGTCGAAGATGCCTTTACACTCCTATTCTTCAAAATATCCTTTTCCTTGATGGAAAACCATGATAACATCAAATCAACCTTAATCAAGGAATCAATTTTTAAACTAATTACCAATGCTCTTCAAATACCTTCAGACAATTTACAAACTGTGGTATCCTCAATACTGCACATGATTATGAATGATGAGCAAATGACAAACATAGTTGTAGAATTAATAGACCATATTGGAAAGAATACATCACGTGCCACAAATGATAGCTGTAGTACAGTTGAAAAACTGTTTGTGAGCGAACTTTTCAGAGAAATTGGTAGCTTAGAGTTGAACAATGATACCCCTGGAACCAAATTTCTCTCACAATTCATTTCTACCATTGGTGAGAAAGTTCCAACAGCAATTTTGTCAAATATGAGTGTTGTAATTTCTCACCTCAATGACGAGTCGTATAACATTAGAAATGCAATCATCCATGCCATATCAAGAGTCATTCCAACTGTACTTAAGCAAACCTCTGACGAGAATAACAGTAGAAATACTACCTCGGAGAATCTTACAAAGAAAACAAGAGACCAACTTCTCACCATTCTCGAAGAGAGAGTACACGATGTTAACGCATACACACGAAGCAAGGCCATACAGTGTTGGTGTTATTTGTGTGAGGAGAAATCTATTCCCCTAAAAATTCTTCCCAAAATTTTAGAAACAGTGCTCGGTCGGTTGTATGACAAGACGTCATCGGTCCGAAAATCTGCAATTCACTTTTTATCAACTCTTCTTGAAAGTAATCCATATGGAGCCGATTTGAAATTAGCCAAGTTTACTGAAGAAGCTACAGCAGCCAAACGAATTGTAGATAGCTTACCAAAACACACAGAGGAAGAATTGGAGAATTTACCAGACCTCGAACAAAAAGAAATTCGCTTGACACGTGACAATGCGTTTAAATTGTACCTATTCTACAAGGAAGGAGCGGATTTTATCAGCAAGGTTCATGATACTCTACCATCCGTTTGCCAATTACTGAGCTCTGAAACAATTACTGATGTAGTGGAGTGCATTGACTATCTGGTAAAGTGTTACATGTTCAGAATAGAGATCTCATCATTTGGCTTGAAGAAAGTACTAAAGCTGGTGTGGTCACCATACCAATCCATTAAGGATGCAGCTTCTGAGGCAATTCAACACATATTTATGAATACTGAAAGACTCAGTAGGAATGCAGAAGAATGTATTGAAGTTGCAAAACAGTTCGCCGAGTTTGTCACAGAATGCAGCCAGTCTGAGTTGTCAGCTCTAGAGTGTATTGTGAACATGCTAGTCCTCAAGAATGAGTTTTCTAAGAATCTTTTCTTGTCACTTTTGGAAATTATTTCTCCAAAATACTCTGAACAACATTGTATTGGAGCTTTAATTTTACTTAACATGATAGCAACCGCAAGACCAGAAGCACTGAGAAAAAAGATCAAAGCTCTCATTAATAATTGCTTCGGGAGAACTGAAAAGCAAGGTTTCCTCATTGCTCACTATGCATGCAAAATATTTCAAAAGATGGCCATTGATGATTCGAGCGATGCCTATAAGGCTGAGGAAAAAAAGAAATCAAAATCATCATCAACAACCGTTGATAATGAGGACATGCTACGATATGCAGGAGGTAATGACAACTTTAAGCTAACCGATGATCACAAATTATTTGAAATACTTTTAGAGTACTCAATCGATAAGGAACAAAAGTTTCCAATTTATGAGTGGATGATCCTCACAGAATCAGCCATCACCACCATCTATGCATTATGCATGAATCCAGAACAGCTCTCAACTCACATTATCAAACAAGTCTCTCTGAATACAAACTTGTCAGGAAACAACAATGAAGCAAACTCTCAATTGAGCGTTGCTCCTGTCGAGCTTACCAAGCTTTTCTTCATTCTTGGCACTTGCGTCATTCAAGAATTAGTATGTTTAGAACGTCAATTCAAGAAAGCAAAGGGGTTGAACAAGGCAGCTAGCATTGAAAAACAACAAAATACTTCCTCAAAGAAGTCCTCATCATCCTCCAAAAAATCATCTAAAAAGAAGAGAGACCTATCAGAGATGGACGACGAGGAAGAAGACTCCAACACCACCGTCATCGAGAAAGAGCTGGGATTGGACAATATGGACATTCACGCTCTGGAAGAGTCTTTTAAGGAAAAAGAAAACAACATTATCACAGAATCATCACTCTATGGATCCTATCTTCCACTTATTCTCAATATCTGTTGTGACAACACAAACATTTACAAATACTCTGTTCTCAGGAGAAGCGCAATACTGGCTCTTTGTAAATACATGTGTGTTAGTCAAACTGTGTGCGAGCAACAGTTACAACTTCTCTTTACCATCCTGGTCAAATTACCAAAAGAAATGCACTCCAAATCGTCCATTGATGGCTATGCAACAATTAGAAATAATATCATTGTGACTATTGGCGATCTTGCATGCCGATTTCCAAATTTCGTCGAGCGATATATACATCACTTGTATAGTTGCCTTAGAGATACAGACCAAAGAGTACGAAAGAATACCCTTCTAGTGCTTTCACATCTCGTCCTCAATGATATGATCAAGGTGAAGGCAAACATTTTTGAAATTGTGAGATGTATTGTGGATACCAACGATGAAATTTCTCAGCTGTCGAAAGCCTTCTTCACAAAATTGGCCGAAAAGGCATCAGGAAACAACAATCCCATTTACAATCTATTGCCAACCATCCTCAGTAACTTGTCCCAAAAGAGTGCGAATATTACTCCAACCGCTTTCCAAAATATTATGGAGTTTCTACTTTCCTTTGTCAAGAAAGTCCTCCACAAGGAAAAACTTGTTGAAAAATTATGTCGAAGGTTTGATTTGGTCAAGATTTCATCTTCTATTCATACAAATGATGAAGTTTATGAAAAAACAATACAAGAGGAAGATATATTGCAAGAATTGGATATTACTTCTCAACCAGAAGCAGTTGTTGAGGGTGATACGAAATTTGATCACGACGAAGAGATTATTCAGCAATGGAGAAATCTTGCCTTCTGTCTTACTCAACTGTCCATGAATGACAAGTGCATTCAAATTATGATTTCTGAAAATTGTGTAAAATCCTACAAGAAAGCTCTCATCGACTTTGAAGTCTACGACATGCTATCCTCTATTACAGCCAAATTCAAAAAGACGGCATCCACTAAGGTTGGAAAGAAAGCCAACAGCGAAGTAGGAGTATTAAGCCCGGAGCTCAAAGATGCTATTGAAGAATGGGAGAAGCAAATTCGACAAACTCATCTCAAGCTGTGTGAAGAGAGTGGTGTGAAATCAAAGCTTTTAGAGAGCGATGACGATGAAAACGAAGATGACAATGACGATGCATCCGCTAGTGAAAATACTCGAAGTGGTAAAAAAGTCATCAAACGAAGAGGTAAAAAGTCAGCCTCCACTAAGAAATCCAAATCTAAGAAAGGTCGAAAAACGGTTAATGACGATGAAGAGGAAGAAATTGAATTTTCAGATGAAGATGATGATGACGATGAGGCCATCAATGAATTGCTAGAAAGCGATGGCGAGAGCGACAAGGATATTGGTTCTGATTTAGAGCTGTTTGATAGCGAGGACGATAAGGAACAAACAGTTGAGGAGGAAGAAAATAACACGATCACAAGTCTAACCAATGCAGAGGACACAAATGAAGAGGAAGAAACGACAGTCAAAAGAAGAAGCCGTTCAAAAAGACGCTAACTTGCAAGAAGAATTTGAGTGCCCACGAAATCAGCCAGAGTTCATTCCTCATTCTCTGTGTGCCTCATCCCACACAATCCCAATTTATTAAGGAAGTATTGACTTCAGAAGAACATGTATCAATCATCACCTTTTAATGTGATGGTTTCTCAAAGATTGACCCAATATTAACAACAATATTCAACACTGTATTATGATTGTTCCTCTTAGAAACAAGCAAATTAAACGTTTAAGGTAAGGTGTTTGTAAGTTTCTGAAACAGATCCTCCTAATGGAATGAATATTGTCTAGTTTTTCCACTCTAGGAGTAGAAGGATTTGCAGTTTGAGGTGTAATGGGGGTTAAATCTTCATTCATCCTCCTCATCATTACTCTCTGGTACATCATTGAAAACCCCAAAACAGAAGATTTCTAAATTTATTCTCAGAACACATTTGAGAAATAACCAAATGGAATCTCCAAGTATTCTCGCTTTTGGCATGGCCACAAAAGGAAATTGCAAACGTTTTTCAATATTCCACACAACTACCTCTCTAGAGTCACCCAACAATAACAACAAAATGCCTGAACAATCCATTGAAAAACTCAAGAGTCTCATCAAAGATATCAAGTATTGCATGCTTGCTACTACCACCACAAGCAAGCTTGGAGAAAAGTACATTCATTCAAGACCAATGAATGTCTTGTGGAAAGAAGATGCCCTGGCTGAGCAAAAGTTGTACTTGTTCTCATCAAAGGGTAGGTTGGGAATTACGTTTTTTCAACAATGTTCCTCTCACTCTTCTGTGTGTTCGACAAATGACGCCATGACGATCATGAAAACGACTATTATTCATGTCACTACTATAGATTCATGGAAAAATAAGGAAATTCAGGGAAATCACGAGATCAACCTCTCTTTTTCGGATCCAAGCAATCACACCTATGTTTCTCTTTCATGCACATGTTACATTGATGATTCAAATAGGGAGCTCATGAAAGAGTTATGGAATCCTTATTGTGAAATTTACTTCCCAAAGGGCGTCAATGATCCCAATTTGTGTCTCTTGGTGTGTGACATTCATCATGCAGGTATGTTTGAAATTTATTTTGTTGACATTTGTTGCGCTGAATATGAAACAACCACCACAATTTATTTTCATCTCAAACAACGAACAACATAGAATATTGGGATCTCAAACAAGGATCCATGATGAGCCTAATTACCTCCTATCTCAAAGCTGGCCTTGGTATCAAAGAACCAATTTCTCAAGAGCACGAAAAGCTTGTTCTTTAATTGCTAGAAAAATTAAGCCTCAGAACACGTTTGTGCACTTCTTTGAGCGTGGAGTAATAAAGTTGTGTTTCATATAATGATGGTTATTAATGCGATCTTATTGTGCATAAAAAGAACAACTTCGAACATGTGACCATATCATCAGGACACAGGATGATCGACTGCTCTTCTTGAATAGGTGAACCCATTGAATTAATAACGCACTCTGTCCTCAAGAGAATACATCTTACCGTAAAGTTCTTAAAGACAGAAAGATATCTTCAACATCGTAATGAATCCAAGTCAAACCATTCAAAATTTAAAAGGATCGATACTAGTGTCACTTTTCAAGATCAGTTGCTCCAAGAACTTCTTCCAGTTTGATTGGTTTAACGCGACATATGTCGAACAGTTCTAATGAAGCGATTAAAAGTATTATAGTTGGATGGTCCAAAGCCTAACAAGTGCTTTAATATCCGTTGTTAATGTATGAATTATTGAATATTGTTTTACCACACGTTCCCATCAATGATCAAGTCAGTTATCTCAATCTCAATGCAAAGAAGTCTAAAAGAAATGGATTGCAAGTTATTTGAAATTCAAGGAACGAAAAGGTCAATTAACAAGCACACAAATTCCAAGAGATTATATCTTGAATACAGAAACTTAGTATTTTGAAAATTACATGACAAATGTCATGAGCCATAGTGAAGAATATTTATCATTCATACAATGTTCTCAACAAGCACTTGCTGTTGAGAATGAACACCAAGTGATTGATGTATTGACGAATTCGGAGAGAGTTTTGCAAGACTTGGCAAGAGCATTAGAATTTCCTGAAGTTTTTAACATGAAATTAATATTGAGAGAATGGTATCCAGAAATTACCTATGAATATGAAATTAGAGGTTTTGTTCATAATTTTGAACTCATTGCATTATGTCAGTACGACAACACATGCTTGGTTCAGGAGCTCATTGACAAAAAGGACGAAATTTCTTCGTCAATTTTGCGATATTACCATACCACTGTGAAACCTTTACTCTAATGCAAATCCAAACAATCAACTTTGGTCATATCCAAGTGGAATGGTAAGTTTGGCGATTTCTTGCAAATGCTAAAAGTTGGTCATTTCATGTATTTCAATAGTGATTATGGATTTTGACATTTTGCAGCCAAGCAAAAAGATTATCATCATTGAATGTATTCCTTTTAATAATGGTACTGGCGCCTCATTATTTGAAGTCGATCGAAACGACATGAAAGAACGATACGATAAGACTAGGCAGTTTGAGTGTTTAGAGTTGTGACGCAAAAATAGTTCGATGAATGCTCAGAGCAATCTAAGTATTTGTGGGACAGCTTCTGAGCTGATTGAAGGCAAAAACAAAAAAAAATTGAATAAGAAATTGAACCATCATGTATTACCGATCGTCATCATCATCATCAGGAAATTCTCTTTTAAAACAAACACTTGAACCATTGATCATCAATCATAACAAGCAAACAGAAACTGTGTATGGCTACATCGGAAATATAACAGAATTAGCAAAGGAAATTGAGGGTTTACATCTACCGGGTGATCCCGAATATGCATCATTACAGGATCATATTCAGCAATTGGATGGATGTGTGAGAGAATATTTGGACATGTTGAGAATTTCTGAAGGGCATACGAAAACACTTCAACAAATTGTTGATAGCAATACTAGCGTAAGTTTTCAAATATGAATGATTCTTTATCAATTCTAATTATTATTATTTTTCAATAATAACAATGAATTTACACCACATAATAATAATTTTGAATGCTACTACTTGAATTCATGATTTGGATGCGCTGAAAATATCATTTGATGACCCTTCAAAATTTGTGTTTGAATTAATAATTCCGATGAATTGCCATCATCTCATCAAAATTAATTCACATGAAATATATTCTTCATTCTCACTCACCTTCCAAAATGATTCATGCATAAACTGCTGCCTCTGTAATATAAACACAGGACTATTCAAAATTAGAAGAAACATATGACAGATTAGTAAAAGCGAATACTGCAAAACCATATGACGACGAAAGCATCAAACAAGAAGAAATGTATCAAACGTTTAGATTGGAAGTTCTACGAGTGCATGATCCGACTGGCGAGTTAGATTGGAATAAGGCTCCAGGTGAAGATGATGAAATCATGCTCACACAACAAACCCTGGTCGTGACATGCCCATGGACAAGATCTTACTTTGTAGACCCAATAGAGTGCATTCGTTGTCATCACTTTTATGAAAAGACAGAGGCTATGACGCGAATTAGAAGATACGGTTTTTTTGATTGTCCTGTTGCTGGCTGCACCGAAAAACGTATCACTGAAGCTCATTTGAAACCAAATCCAAAGATGGCATTTAAGATTAAGCAAGAAATTGCGAGAATTGACAGAGAGAAACGAGAAAAGGCAGCACAGGAAGCTGTCGAATTGTCTGAGGAAGAAGACCAGTAAAGAGCCACCCTTTATATCAACACTTTGAACAAAATTAACAAAACATTGATCCTGCAAACTCAATGAGTCAAGCACCAGTAAAAGAGTTTGTTTGAAAGTTTATTACAATTTTTAAAAAAATCAAGACAAGAGGATAGAACTTTCCCCTGTTTTTTCTATTAAAAAAGATAACACGTGTGTGAATCATCCAATCCTCGTGCTTGACTTTAGATCTGCGACCGATTATTTCCAAGACGCTCTATAGCAAACAATGCTGCTTTATTTGTTGGTGCCTGTTGCTCTTGCTGCAGTTGTATTCTTCTTTTTGGGTACTAGTAATACGAGTATGTTTCTTTATTGTAATAGTGAGGTTGTTTAATTTAAAATCATCATCATCATCAATATGACCGTCCAATATTTATGATATCATCATGTTCAATTCTTGTTCAACATGGATAATGATGATGATCCGTGTTCAATAATTTCTTTCCTTCGGGTAAAATCTTTATTCCTAATACCTTTTGATGATTATTATTATTCTAATCATTGTTGTTATTATTGAATGGATTTTATCATCATCGACACCATATATATCATCAACCATTTATTTCCTGATTTCATCATATTTCAACAACAACATCTTTAGGAACCTATGAAAACAAGGCCGATTTACTCAGCAAGCCTTTAGAGTCAAAAAAGAAGAAAACGGAAAAGAAGAAGCTGCCCAAGCTAGTAGTCAACGAGGATGAAATTGAGCAAGCATCCAATGCTAAACTCACCGAAATTGACATTGCTGAAATGTATGGATTGAACAAGAAGAAGAAGCCTGTACCAACCCAAGAAAAGAAGATCAAGCCTTCCAAGAAGCAACAAGAAGAAAAAGAGGAACAAGCACAACAACCATCCGAAGATGTCGATACCACCCAATCTGAGGGTTTCCTTTTAGTCAAGAAGCCAGAATTGACTGGTCGTAAGAAGGAAGAAAAGAAGGTCAATGATAAGAAGGACAAGAAGAAGGACGAAAAGAAGAAGAACAAGTCCATCTTTAGAAAGCTTGTTAATGACGATTCTGCCAAGCCACCAGGCGTCGGTGGAGAGAAGAAGGAAGAAGCAACAGCTGCTTCCGAAGAAGAAGGTGGTAAAAAGAAGAAGGCATCATCAGCCACCACTGAAAAGGCTCCAGAAAAGTCTGACAAGAAGGAAAAGAAGGAATCAACTGAGACAAAGACTGACAAGACAACCAAAAAGCCAACTCAAAACGAGGAGAAGAATGGAAAGAAGGAAAAGGCTTCCAAGAAGTCTGAGAGTAGTGAATCTCAAGCCGAGGTCGAGTCTGATGCTTCACCAAAAGAAGAAAAGAAGACCCTTGAGGAAAAGAAACCTGAAAGGAAGCCAATGACTGTTGTGAAGGATCCATATGTTACACAAGACGATTTCTGGGAAGAAAACGTTAGAGAGGTCGAACCACCAAAACCAAAGACCAAGGCTCCAAGAGACCAAAATACCGAAAATACTAAGGCTCCAAAAGAAAAGAAGGAACCAAAGGAACCAAAAGAACCCAAGGAAAAGAAGGAACCAAAAGAAAAGAAGGAATCCACTGAATCAAAGAAGTCTGAAAAGTCCAATTCACTCACCACTTCATCATCCAAGAAGAAGGACAAGATTACTTCTGTTAAAATTCATGTCAACGCTGAAGCTTCAAGCTCAACTGCAACATGGAACTCATCTTCTCCTTCTACAGGAGCAGGAGAGTCGTCGTCAGACGATGCCAACTCCCAAGGTTGGTGCAAAGAAAGTGAAACCACCAAAGCCAGCAGCAGCAGCATCTGAGGCAGTTCAAGATCATGAGAATCCACTCAAGAGAGAGAGCGAAACCAAATTTGAAATTGATTACGCATCTCCTGAAGAAAAGAGAGTTAAAATGACTGAAAACGAGGATCAATAATTTTTTTGTTAGGTATACTAAGTTTTCTCCCTTTTTGGTACAAGCAACAACACGGCAAATACCGCTAAAATCATTTGTAAATCTATCATTTATAATTATTACATAATAATAATAATATTATTAAACACAAAATTTTGAAGACCTTTTCAAAGCCTAGCTCAATCAAACGCAACATTTCCAAACTGATCAATTCTAACAAATAAAAAATGAGTCAAAATCCAGTTCCACTCTCATCATCAGCCAAGGAATACAACATCAACTCAATCAGCAATGCGAACACCTACAATGTAACACCTATCACGATGCCCTCTTCTCTCCCACATGAAACTATATTTTTTGAAAATTATAAAAACTATTCGGGAAAACCTTATTACAATTCAAATAGTAGCAGTGCGGCAAACACTCCTCTCGGAGTGACCATCATTAATCAGGGTGGATCTGAATTAATTTCAAATTCTGAGGTGTTTATAAGTGATTGTCCACTTATTAATCAGAGTGTATTTGTGAAATGGTTGCAAGGACTGTCCATTGAAACGACATCAAAATATTTACTTGAAAAACAGCGATCATCACACATGGAATATTTTTCAAAATATTCCTTCTTCGTTGATAGTTATTACCGGCTCATTACCAATGAAGTAGCCTATCAGTACAGGATATTTAACGATTTTCAACCATATTTACAAAACCCATTATTATTCATGAGCTGCAACACAATTCTCCAAGTTGCTCCCAGCGTAAAGCATTTACTCATACAGCAATATTTTAACTTTGACGAAAGAGTTTACAGAGAATTAATGGGAAAAAAGCTCACTTCAAAACTGAGAAGAGATTTAGAAGAAATTAGTGAAAAGTATGACATTGAAATTATTTCTGTGAGTTTTAACTGCATTGAATTCGGTGTAAAGCTA
>NW_025407965.1:104061-133063 GCF_008403515.1 Naegleria fowleri
AAAGAAGAAAACGGAAAAGAAGAAGCTGCCCAAGCTAGTAGTCAACGAGGATGAAATTGAGCAAGCATCCAATGCTAAACTCACCGAAATTGACATTGCTGAAATGTATGGATTGAACAAGAAGAAGAAGCCTGTACCAACCCAAGAAAAGAAGATCAAGCCTTCCAAGAAGCAACAAGAAGAAAAAGAGGAACAAGCACAACAACCATCCGAAGATGTCGATACCACCCAATCTGAGGGTTTCCTTTTAGTCAAGAAGCCAGAATTGACTGGTCGTAAGAAGGAAGAAAAGAAGGTCAATGATAAGAAGGACAAGAAGAAGGACGAAAAGAAGAAGAACAAGTCCATCTTTAGAAAGCTTGTTAATGACGATTCTGCCAAGCCACCAGGCGTCGGTGGAGAGAAGAAGGAAGAAGCAACAGCTGCTTCCGAAGAAGAAGGTGGTAAAAAGAAGAAGGCATCATCAGCCACCACTGAAAAGGCTCCAGAAAAGTCTGACAAGAAGGAAAAGAAGGAATCAACTGAGACAAAGACTGACAAGACAACCAAAAAGCCAACTCAAAACGAGGAGAAGAATGGAAAGAAGGAAAAGGCTTCCAAGAAGTCTGAGAGTAGTGAATCTCAAGCCGAGGTCGAGTCTGATGCTTCACCAAAAGAAGAAAAGAAGACCCTTGAGGAAAAGAAACCTGAAAGGAAGCCAATGACTGTTGTGAAGGATCCATATGTTACACAAGACGATTTCTGGGAAGAAAACGTTAGAGAGGTCGAACCACCAAAACCAAAGACCAAGGCTCCAAGAGACCAAAATACCGAAAATACTAAGGCTCCAAAAGAAAAGAAGGAACCAAAGGAACCAAAAGAACCCAAGGAAAAGAAGGAACCAAAAGAAAAGAAGGAATCCACTGAATCAAAGAAGTCTGAAAAGTCCAATTCACTCACCACTTCATCATCCAAGAAGAAGGACAAGATTACTTCTGTTAAAATTCATGTCAACGCTGAAGCTTCAAGCTCAACTGCAACATGGAACTCATCTTCTCCTTCTACAGGAGCAGGAGAGTCGTCGTCAGACGATGCCAACTTCCCCAAGGTTGGTGCAAAGAAAGTGAAACCACCAAAGCCAGCAGCAGCAGCATCTGAGGCAGTTCAAGATCATGAGAATCCACTCAAGAGAGAGAGCGAAACCAAATTTGAAATTGATTACGCATCTCCTGAAGAAAAGAGAGTTAAAATGACTGAAAACGAGGATCAATAATTTTTTTTGTTAGGTATACTAAGTTTTCTCCCTTTTTGGTACAAGCAACAACACGGCAAATACCGCTAAAATCATTTGTAAATCTATCATTTATAATTATTACATAATAATAATAATATTATTAAACACAAAATTTTGAAGACCTTTTCAAAGCCTAGCTCAATCAAACGCAACATTTCCAAACTGATCAATTCTAACAAATAAAAAATGAGTCAAAATCCAGTTCCACTCTCATCATCAGCCAAGGAATACAACATCAACTCAATCAGCAATGCGAACACCTACAATGTAACACCTATCACGATGCCCTCTTCTCTCCCACATGAAACTATATTTTTTGAAAATTATAAAAACTATTCGGGAAAACCTTATTACAATTCAAATAGTAGCAGTGCGGCAAACACTCCTCTCGGAGTGACCATCATTAATCAGGGTGGATCTGAATTAATTTCAAATTCTGAGGTGTTTATAAGTGATTGTCCACTTATTAATCAGAGTGTATTTGTGAAATGGTTGCAAGGACTGTCCATTGAAACGACATCAAAATATTTACTTGAAAAACAGCGATCATCACACATGGAATATTTTTCAAAATATTCCTTCTTCGTTGATAGTTATTACCGGCTCATTACCAATGAAGTAGCCTATCAGTACAGGATATTTAACGATTTTCAACCATATTTACAAAACCCATTATTATTCATGAGCTGCAACACAATTCTCCAAGTTGCTCCCAGCGTAAAGCATTTACTCATACAGCAATATTTTAACTTTGACGAAAGAGTTTACAGAGAATTAATGGGAAAAAAGCTCACTTCAAAACTGAGAAGAGATTTAGAAGAAATTAGTGAAAAGTATGACATTGAAATTATTTCTGTGAGTTTTAACTGCATTGAATTCGGTGTAAAGCTAACATTATATTAACACTGATTTTTCATGATCATGTAAAACATGTGAAATCCATCACAACGATATAGGTGCGAAGACAATTTGATAATTTAAAAGCTATCTTTAAATTTTTCAAATCTTCAGCATCATGTCCATTAACGGACCTTGTTTCTCTTGAAAAGTCTGACGATGGTCAGACCATACTATCCAAAATCATACAAGAAAAATTCATTCTTTCCGAACGATTGGCAGAGTAAGTATTTAATGACGAGAAAATTACCGTGGCCTGACCTATCTTTTTACAATAATTTATAAAAACATAATCACATTACTATGAATTTATAACACTGCATATAGAAAATACGCAACACTTGTATTTATGACATATCAACGATTTGAAACGTCCAGAAAATTCATGAAAGATTTCAATTTTCAAGATCTTTACTTTTTATGCAGTCAGATTTTAAAACATTGGACTTACGAAGCGAGGAGTATAAATACAACAAGTTCCATCAAGCCTCCCACCATTAACTTTGCCAATGACCCATCGAGCCCAATTAACATTTCAACAAGTATTGAGCAAAATATACCAGAGGAAGAGCCCATCACAGTTTTTGACGCTCACCAAATTGCATTGGATTTTATCAAGTTTAGAGACATTAAGACCGTTATTTTCTCTGACAAGACGCGGCTCAAGGAATATGTATCACTAATTATCACGCAGCTTTCTAATGATAAGGCCTTCTCTGATGGAAGTTTGGAAAAGATTGATGTAAGTTTTCAGTGTATTGTGGCACAAATTCGCTAACGTTTCCCTCAATTCAATATTATTGCGATTGAATACCGTAGGAAATTATTGTGGAAATGTTAAAAACACTATTGCAAATTGGACAAGGTCTTATCAGCGCTAAGGAAGTAAGAGACATCTTCATTGATTTGGTTGAAAAGTTTATTGAGCCCATAGAGCGGATTGGTTTAACAGGTCACCAATTCTTCCAGTTGTTGGAAGCCATTAGAGAATGTTTTCCCAAAATTTCAACAGTCAAACCACAGCATATTCTCAAGTATAATCCAACATTTTCGCAGTACATGCTCGTGATTAGAGACATTTCTGTGTTCATGTATAAAAAGTTTAATCATTAAACAAAAAAGGTTCACCTCATGAAGTCTTTGAAAGTTACGGAAATGAGGAAGAAAGGTTTTCCAATTAATTCATTTGCAAAATGTGACTTTGACAACAAGGAGGACTTTTTAGAACCAGGTCATTCTTAAAATAATCAAGCGATGATTTTCACTGCTAATGACAAATGTCAATTGAAATTAGCACCTATTAAAAAAATGCCGGGACACATGTTTGGCAAACGAAGCGGAAGCTTTAACAGAGATGAAGGTGTCGTGTTGTCTGGTTATTTATTCAAGGTAAGTGCATCATTGCCATCTCTCGCATCATAATGATCACACACACATGAAAACTAAAATACCGTTGAATTGTTTCGAATTCAACATCACACCTTCTTCTTGTGGTGGTCTTTTCTCCACAACACCACCATCATCGTGTTCGGGATTTTCTGTTGAAAAATTCACATTTCAGAGAGGAAACGTGAATACGAGCTGGAAAAAGGTAAGTGTTTGAATCATTGAAAAATTGTGTGAAATTTGACACTTGTAATTTTCACACTCACAACACTTCAATATCTATTGATGACAATCTCCTTCACTCTCGTGAATAAATGTGCAAACCCATGAATTCATTCACATTCATTCACCTTCCTTCACTTTCCTTCACAATCACACTTCATTTTCTTACAAATGATCAACTCCAAACCAATTCCAAACCAATACCACACCCACACCATCTGAAATTTCAGCGATACTTTGAATTATTGAGCGATCATCGCTTGGTCTATTTCAAAACCAAAGTCACAGAAAAAAAGAAACAAGACTCAACACTTGGATGTCTCTATCTGGATCCAGCGAATACCATTGTCGAGATTTTTCACGAGAAAGACATTCAAGAAAGTCATGATCATCATGCTTTACATAACTTGTCGAGTTCAAATGGGAATAGTATGATTTCATCAAACTCGTCGTCATCCTCTCCAACATCCTTCTCACCATCATCACTCGTCAAAAACAATAGCGCAAAATGCACAACAGAAATTGTCGCCTCACCTCAAATCTATGACATTAAACGGATCAAAGAGGAACAAGAGTACATGTTAAACTCGAAAATGATTCAATGCATTTACAGAGAGAGAAAAAAGAAACAAAATTCCTTTCGAAAAGATCGAAAACAATCCGTCTTTTCGAGACTTTCCAAACACATACAATCTCCTTTAGAACTCTTGTCTTCGATGGACAGTTCTGCACAAGAAGTGTTGGGTGCCACCACTATTAAGAAATTCTCTTCTGGTTCCATTTTGCAATCCAAAATTGCCATCACTTCGACAACGACTGCTTCGTCGACTTCAATCTATTTTACTTTTAAAAAAGTGAAAAAGTACAAATTTTCAATTACTGTTGGAAAGAGTACGAGTGGAGAAAGGACACACAAGGATCGAAAGTATGTCTTTTATTGTGAATCTGAAGAAGAGAGAGATATGTGGATTAAGGCAATTATTTCGAGTATTGAAAAACAAGTGAAAACACAAATTAAGAAACCTTACACCTTTGATACAGCGCGACAGTATTCGAAATTCTTGAATTTTATTGCTGATTCTCCACAAGATCATATTATTCATGCATTGAATAGTGTAAGACATCCAGTTCAGGAATCGTTTTTAGTGTCATGGATGGTCTTGATGGATTGTTTTTCATTTCAAAAGGTATGTGAAAATTTCATGATTTTGAAAAACATTGAATTCATATTTTACCACTACTCATATATTCCTCTAATAATTGTGACATGTTCAAATGCCTCGTTTTTCATATGTGAATGAATATACATTTATTTATTCATTGATCATTTAAAGTCATGTACTCAACTTGTCAAAGCAGCCATCAAGGTCGAATTGGAACTCACCAAACATCCTGAAACTCTTTTTAGAAGGTACGTAGATGCATTCTTGGTAAATTCAATTCTCACATCGATCAATCTATCAAATTTCATTAACAAAAATCAACAACACCACCATGATTGGATCCATTATTATTTTTAACAATTCATTAGAAATTCCATTTCCACAAAATTGGTTCAACTCTTTTTCAAGATTCATGGACAAGCATTCTTAAAATCTACACTTCAGCCATTGATTGCCAAAGTGTGTGTTGCTGATGAATATTTAGAAATTGAACAGAGTCGACTTTTAAAATTTCTAAATAAGGAATTGGATGAAATTGAACATCCAGAGAAACCTAATGGTGAAATTATTCATCAAATTATAGCCTCTCGACAACAACGAAGCAAAACTCGAATTATTGATCTCTCCAAGAAATTCCTCGCCAGAATTATTGAAAACACGATCGAAGAAGGTCCTTTTGAAATTTGTGAAATTCTTGAATTTACTTTTGAGGAAAGCAAAAAACACTTTCCAGAAAGCACTGAGATTGCAGTGGGTGGTCTCTTTTTCCTCAGATTTGTCTGTCCTGCCATTGTAGCTCCTCATTTGCAAGGAATTCTTTCCACACAGCCACAACCGAATGCACAACGAACTCTTACTCTCATTACAAAAGTCATTCAAAATATTGCAAATCAAGTGTATGATCATAATTCAAAAGAAGAATATATGGGACTCTTATCGGAATTTGTCACCACAAATATCGAACCTGTTAAAGAATTTATTCGTGACATTTCACATTTGGATCAAGAGGCTAAAAAGTTTGAAATGAATAAGAGAGTGACCATGAGATTTAGTGATTCCAATGACGATTTGGAATTAAATTGTTATCATGTGATTCATGAATTTTTCCATACTATTGAAGAATCAAAAAAGTTCTTTACTTCAGATTTGAAATTGTACAATTTTTATAAGGAACTCTTAGAGACGTGCAATGAAACAGTTAAAAGTGAGTTACAAGTCACGAAAAAGAAAGGAATGGATATTCCACAACAGCAACAACAGAATAATGACACACCGATCGTGTCACCCTCTTTGAGTTCATCATTACCTTCTTCTCTCAAAGAATCGATTAATGGTGGTGGCGATTACAAACCATTTTCACTATTAGGAGCTCTTCAAGACACTTCTCGAAATGTCAATTTGAACAGTTCTGTGACAAGCACATCGACAGTCACTTCGAAAGCATCCATGGTTGATCAGAATTCATCATCAAACACACTCAATGATAAGAGAAGACCAGGTGCGACACGAATTCCCTCTCAAGAATCCTCTTCTTCATCCAGCAGTACGACTACTCCATTGTCACCTGAAAATGATTCCACACTTTTAAGAAATGCATTCCATCACTCGAATTCCTCGTTGTCACCTTCTCCTGGAGGAAATCCACAAGAAATAGTTTCTAGAAGAAGACGAAGAGGAGTTGGAAATTCCATATTCACTCCTCCCACGAGTCCACATTCGAGTGATTCTGTTGGAATGCCGACAAATCCATTTGAGAATGTCATGATGGGTGAAAGTGGACATCACACGACTGAAAATAATAACAAAGGGTCCAATGTGAATCAACAAAAGGAATCAAGTCTCAGTAGCACCAGTACGCCTACGACGACAACGACGACCACTACTTCGAGTCATGGTAAAACTCCATTCCATGTGAACTCTAAAATAACTTCTTCGACAAATTCTTCGATCGACTTGACAAATGACAGTGAAGAGGATGAAATTTTAATTTTGGAACAAATTTCAAGCAAATCACGATTCACTACAAATTCACAATTTGGTTCAGAACGTGTAGTAGTTCACGATGTATTTAACAGCCCAAGTGACACGAAATCTCCATCATCATTATCGGAAGAAACTGTCGATGAGGACATTGATGAAGATGATGATGAAGATCTTGAGAACGTCTATCACTTGTTGGAAATATTCAGTAAGGGCAATGAGATGGAAGAATCTGAATTTATTTCTCTTGTTTGTTCTTTCATTGAGGAAAGCTTTAGAGAAATTTCGAATTATATCAATTCTCAAATTAAGCCAACAACTGTCACACTTGTCAAAACGACCTCTTCAACAACCCAAACATTGACTGTTGACTTGACCACCAACATTCAAATCAATCCTCAATTTAAGAAACATTTAGAACTACTCTTCAAAAACAAGTTCATTATTTCTATCATTTCACTATTTTCCATTCGATTGAAGAAGGAAACTGGAGTTTGGGAATTAATTATTGCACTTTCGGAAGGAACACAAGATGAACGACTTTTAGAAATTTGTCAAAATGTGTGTGATCAAGTGGAAGGACATCCAAAATTTTTCGATATGGATCGAAATCAACAACAGTATATTTGTTTTTGCTCTTTCATGTGTCACTTAAGCAATGCTCAATTATTATTTGAAGGAATGATATTTTTACTGAATTTACCAAATATGGATGAATTATTGAGTGACTTTTACAATGTGGAAGATTGTCAAGAAATTAGTACATTCCCACTTATTTTTGCAAAACAATCCTTATTGGCCACTTTACATGAGCTGTCACTTTTCAAAATGTCACTTGACTACGATTTTGATTCTTGCAATATTTCATTCATGTAGAAATGGAAGATCATCCTCCTGTAGTACAAATTGAGTATTAATACTGAAAAGTAGAATTTCTTGAGAATGAGTTCACACGAATTCATCCTCTCAACGTTCAATAGTGAAAAACATCAAGTCTCTGAATTGATAATAACAACACTACTGCTCATCTGGTTTTTCAGGCGATCCTCTCAACACCCTTCTCAACAAGGAAATGATCAAAATTTCCATCAACACCAACACAAACATTCCAAATAAGGCAAAATTTAAAAAGTGTTCCAACAAGGTCGAACCTTCCCAACAAAACACTTGACACGAAATTTGCATCAAATACATGCTCAAAAACAACAAGTGGAACCATAATGAAATTTGACATTTTTTGGCCAGCATGTGCAACAATGGTCTCACAACTTTGTGTGAAATTCGACATTCTTCCATCCAATCCAATTTCTTGATAATGACAGAACCAATGGCACTGTACACAAAGAAACCAAAAGAAAAGATTCGAATGGCGTGAATAATGATACAACTGGCAATCATTAACCAGCTTTCACTCAATGGAACAGATGTGGAAAAGGATCTTGACAAATTTCCATTTGGAATTGAATGAATTCCAAAAAGTCCTAAAAAATTCTTTTTATAGTAATACGTGAAATATATTTCGTGATATCGATGATGCATATTGAAATTTTTGTGAAAGTTCGAACCATCATGATGGATGATGGATCCAACAGTTCGATGGTTTCTGTGATCAGAATCATCATCACAGTACGTGAGAATTTCAATCATTGGACATTCTCGATGATGATGCATAAGGTTCAACCATCCTGAATAATGCATGAGAATGAGTGAATAGAGAAGCCAAATGCTTTGTTTGACCATTGAAAATAGAAGTGAAGACATTTTGTGTTTACATGAACTGCAGTGTGGTGATGATGATGTATTTTATAATATATACTTATTCATCATTTAATAATAGCGTGCGTGGCATTTGAGAATGATCCACAAATGATCAATAAACTTTAATGGAAATAGACCAATTTATCCATCAATATAAAAAATCCTAAAAAGTGAGAGTACTCATCTGGGTAGTTGAGTTTGAGTACTTTCAACTACTACTACTAATACTTTCACACTTCTGTTACATCAGCTGTAAACTTGGAGACAGATGCATCTACTAATATCCAAGTTAATTCATTGACAACATTTCCATTTGTGAGGTCAAAGTGTTTCTTATTGATTGCCTTTGTTTGAGAGAGGATGGTCCTCTCCGACCTTGAGACTTTCAGTTTGGATTTTCAAATAATTTATATTGTAGGGCATTGAAAAAATAGTTTTCTGCTTTTATTCAATTCTACCCTTCGATTCTCGCACACCGTGGCAAATTTTTGGAAAAAGAAAAAACCATTTTGTCCTCCTAATTTATTGTGCAATAGTTGCTTGCCTTTTAATCCTCTTTTCTGATGCACAACAAGACCATCTCATCTGAGAAGGCCGATTCAACATCAACTACTCTTAATCATACTGCTGAAACAACCAGCTCCTTATCTTCTACATAGTGAATGTTTGAAGAGTTTGATTACTTTGAAGCTTGGACTAGGACAAACGAACATTCATGTCAAATATATTGCTAATAGTGAATATCTGAAGAATTTGACCTGTTTAGATCTGTACAGCAACTGGATTTGCTTTGAAGGTGCTAAATATATTGCTACAAGTGAAAATCTGGTAGTATTATCATCTCGGTATTCCAATGCAAAAACAAACTTCTCAGAAAACAATGCATTCCTTTCGATGATTTTGAAAAGGAAAATTACATTCCTACCTTCAGAATCAACACATCTTTCATCCAATTACAAATGAAAGAACTCCTCCTCTCTGAAACTGTCGTTTCGTGTTGACGAGTTGAGAAGGCAATGTCTTCAAAACATACATAACTCTTGTCAAGTGCTCGATTTGAAGTCGACTCGAGCCTCGAATGGCAAGAACATGCATTCGGAAAACTCACTTTGAGAGAAAGGCGCCAAGTTCTTACGATCGTGGACAATGAACGACGCACACAAAAAAAATATAACCACCACCAACTCTCTCAACAAGTATTTGTTCCAAAACAATACCACCACAGCCACCATCGCCACTCACTCATGGATAATGACTCTCTTTTTGAGGCTTATACCCTCACTCCCTCTCAGATTACCTCATCATCGGATAGTTTGTTTTCAGGTAGTGGAGGCAATGAGGATCAACAGAAGCCAGCAATGACTTCCATCGGGAATCAATTGGTCGGAGGAAAAGCTGTCTCCCAACAACAACAACAACAACAGGAAGATGGAATTGTGGTGATTGAGGAACCTTCCATACCCAAGCTTGCCAAAATAGCCAATGAATTGATTCGAGCTCAGTCGGAAAAGAAGAGACCTTCGGTGGTGCCTCCTTTGCCAATTCCTCCTGCTGCTGTGGTGATTGAGAAGGCTTCAACCACCGATTTATCAAATGCCGCAGTGGTTGAACATCAACAATCTCTCTCAACAACAGCAAGCTCATTCCTACCTGAGGCATCAAAGGAAATTGACACAAGTAAGGATCAATCAGAAAGCATCAACAACAACATTCTAGATGATAGCAACAATAACAGATATTACGATCAGTCCGATCATCATCAACATGAGGATACTCCAGATCTTGAGGGTTTGCCAATGAATCCAAATATTGAAAACTCATCATCGAGCCATCCCAACACTCCCAAGATGGACATGAGCCTTCATTTGTCCGCTCTCTCCTCACCACCAAAACCAATTTCTGGAGGTGGACCAATGAAAACGGGAGACCCCAATCTTCATCATTTGAAGGAGCCAACTTATTCTTCATCGCCTCCAAGAAGACCAGCATCAGCCTCATCAACCCGATCTACATCAAGTCAAAATCCCAACTATATGAATTCAACTATTACATGGTCATCCAAAGAAAGCAACAAGAGTATTGCTGATTTGAAAGGTAGGTTTTCTCACAAAACTTTACGTCTTGAAATCAATGACTATCATTATTAGCATCCATTAACGAACCAAAAAACATTATGCGGTTCGGTATGGCCTCTTACCAAAACAAGCCTACCTTAAATACAAGAGCGCCATCTCCATCTATCACAAAGCGGAGAGTAACACCAAGAAGGGAACGGATTTTTACCAGTATTCCTGATCTCAATTTGGAGAGTATTTCGTTTTCTACAGGCTTAGGAGTAAGTGATTTGATCTAGATGGCAATTTTCTGATTTAATATAATGCTTTTGTTCGGTTACTACACGAACCTTTTTCAGACCATTTCTCTTCCAAATTATAGATTAACCTCACTCAAAGGATTAGGTGTTAGAAACGACTTGAAAATTTTGTACATTCAAAATAATTATCTGACCTCATTCAAATATTTAGAAACACAGCCCAATCTAGAAGTTTTGTACGTGGCCAATAATTGTATTTCCTCATTGTATGGATTTGCAGAACAACCCAAGTTGAAATTAATAAGTTTAGAAGGAAATCCAATTACAAAACATCCGAATTACAGATTGATGGTTCTCATTGCAGGAGGACTTCAACTTAAGAAAATTGATGGAGAATTAGTTCAGTATAAGGAACGAGAATTTGTGAAGCAATATGTAGCATCCAATGAAAAATGTGTCGAAGCAATTAGGGCGGGATGGCTTCTCGATACAGCACCAAGAACGAGCGAAGAGTTCGAACAAATCATTGCTGACCTTCGTACTAAAAATATGGACGACCGTGATGAAGTGCGAAACTCTGACTTGTTCAGGGACTTGGTCAGTGGAGCTCTTGTGAAGACAGTCACTTCGCCCGATCTCAGCCAATACGAGGAGAAAAAAGTTACAAAATCTATGCCCATTGTAACACCATCCACAACCTCTTTCATCTCATCCGATGCGAAGGAAATGTCACTAAATGAAAGTTCCACTTTCAGCAATACCTTTCTCACCAATTATGTCAATGAAATCAAAAATCTCAAGATGCAACTAGAAAAGAAAGACAAGGAGCTTGAAGCGGAGAGAAAGAAAAGCAAGGAGCTGAAAGAAACAAGCTTACTATTGGAGGATTTGCAACACATTCACAAGTCAGATATTAGTGGTCTCTCAATTTCTCTAAACTCCACTTCTGACATGATCAACAACGTATCAGCATCTCTAAGCAATGAAAGCATGAATATTTACAAAGCATCCAACGACTTGCTTAAACGAATAGACTATGACAAGGTGACTAGGACGAGTCTTCTTGTTGACGAGAAGAAAATGTTCCGTATTCACATTCGAGTTTCCAACAACGAGTTAATTGATGTCATTACTGTCGATCAGAAGAGAGCCCTCGCTGTCTACAAGATTCTCCATATGAAAGTTGCTCTTTTCAACAAACTCAAAAAGCAAAAAGCTACTTCTCAGCAATAAAAAAAAAGAGCTACGGGTAATGGTAGAAAATAATCCCAGACACTGTGTGGTTATTGAAAATGATAGTGTGTTAGTATTTTAAGGAAGCATGAAAACACAAATGACAAAACTCACCCACGAGAATATTTTTTGCAATTTCAATTGACGTCTCAAACATGGCTCGCTTGGTGAATATTGAGTCATAAATTTCCATCTGCAGCATATTGTCTTGATGAAACACTGATGGATCTCCAAGGAGAGCTTCAAATTGATCCATATCAAGAACTTGGCGTGCTGGAATGCCAAAGTGTGAGCATTGTGAATCTTTCTGCTTTCGAATCGCATTGCGAATCGTTTGTTCGGGCTGCAAGCCTGCATTCATACACAATGTTTCTGGTATAACCCTCAAAGCCTTAATAAAACTTTCAATTCCAGCGACCTCTAAAAATTGTTGGCGCTGTTTTTCAAGTAACAATTTCTGTTCTAACTGCCACATACAATATAATTCAATTGAGCCACCTCCTGTGACAAATATACGTTGCGTTGCTGACAATTGGTCATGTGTAACCGTATTTGATTGGCTCGATTTGTTGCTACTGCATTCTGTGAGCGTGACCATACAGGTATAGAGGGCATCTTGAGCATGACGAACAAATTCTTCACATTGCTCGATGGTACTTCCACGAATGATAGTCGTACAGGTAGTAGGTTTATCATGTTGCTTCCCATTCAATGTATTCCTAAAGGACTTAATTAAGGTCGAGAGTACTTGATGATGGGAGAGACCTCCATTCATTCGAAAGAATTCACATGACTCTACTAGTCCTAAATAGTTTTGAGAAATGCTATTATTCTCATTGTCAAGTAAGGTCACATCCATCATACTACATTCATTTTGTAACTCTTCAATCGATTGAACATATTGAATATTGAGTGTTTTGCATGTGAATTGACAAAGCTCTTGGGACACATTTTCCAGACATAAAATTCCAAATGATTGTAAATAATGTGAAACAAGGTCATGAACCACTCCTTTACAAATGACAATGTCAGCATGAATAGATTTAATGGTTTCTGCCATTCTTTTGAAAACCATCTCTTCATCAACCTTGATTATGTCAAATTCAGTGAATGTAGAAAAATGTTAGAAAAGTCTGCTGAATTTCGAAAAGCCACACTCAAAGTTCATACCTTCCACTTTTCAAGATTTTCCACAGTATCGAGAATAGCATAATGTTTTGTTTTCGTACGCTGCCTCTGCAAGGGTCCGTTAATGACCAATAATTTATATGGAGTCTCTCTCGCAGGTAGAGTTTCGGTGGACGTCACAGAAGTTGACGGAATAATAATAGTTTTTGGAAGACATTCTGTTGTTCCAAAAAGACCTGGCATTTTCAAAAGCATGATATTTTTCATATCAAAATTATTTCCATCCATAACACTGGACATTGAATGATTTCAACAACTTCTTGAAATATTGTTGCGTTCACCTACCTCATTATTGAATCAGTCAATAAAGTTGCCAAATATTTGGCATGAATGTGAACTGCCGTTTTCGACGAGAGAGCAGAATTAACAATGGTTAAAATATTCTTTTTTCTATTTTCCTCAAAGTCAGCCTCCAAAACAATGGCAGCTTTCGGTAAAATTTCCGACTTTATAAATTCCAAGCATAAATCATATCCTTGCAAAATATATTTCATTGGAAAATTTTCTTTTCTATGCTTTGCATATGCTTGCTCACTTGTTAATGTCAATGTGAAATTCACCATCATCATATGAGCAGCAATAATAATTTATCAGACCTTAAATACTTTCGTGATGATGAAAACATACATCAAAGAACATGCTAATAGAGCTGTGCTCGTTGTTCCATCCCCAATAAACTTATCCAGTGATAGGACTGCTTCTACTAAAATACTAGCTGCAGCTTGCTGCACATTTAATTGTTTCAGTAGAAACACTCCATCTTGGCTGACAGTTACTCTGTTCAAAAATCAAAAATCAATTAAAAATTCATTCCATACAATTTTTAAAGTATCGTCATCAACAGTTTGTTGAATGTAATCATGATCATTATTATTTACAATATTATAAAATTATAATTTTGAAAGCTCTTCAAGAAAATCCTCCATCCGCCAGTAATTAAAAATCTACCTTTTATGAGGATCCACAATTAATTTACTTCTCGCATTGGGTCCCAACGAACTTTTCAAAATATCTTTCAAGGCTCCGATGGCCATCACATTTTCATGAAGAGCATCCCGTTGAATTTTTTGCATTTTTTTCAAAGTTTCGCTTTCAAAAAAATGCCGTAACTGGTCCTGTGGTGGCTGACGAAAGTTAGTTTCTACGCCTTTAACTCGAGGTGCCTGCGAGAGATACCCAAGTCTCCTACGGGAACACTTGAACGTGTTGTATTCCAAGAATACAATGTGTTGTTACAATTTTTGACAAAGCCAAGTTGCACAATGTAGACAGGGTGATCGATATTATGGCAAGCCGGCAACTGTCTTGCAAATGAATCGAGTCGAGATACTATTAAAGAAACCATCAATGATGGTGGTGCAGGAAGACAATCACGAATTGATTTCAACGTTTGGAGAAAACTTTAGAAATTGTTGGAATATGTCCCAAAGTATGAGCCATATGTTACTATTTGCACGTTCCATGGTCGTTGAGCAATGGATTCCGAATTCGTTTGGATGTTCCAATATTGCCTTATGGACGAAATATGGAATTGCGAAATATTGGGCCAATACTGAAATGGAACCATTGTTGTTCACGAGTTTTATCTATTTTGATAATGTTGGAGAGAGTTATGATTTGTGCTCCAAAGTTGGATTTTGGGAAAACAAATTGAAATTATCATGTCATGAATTGTTGTGTGAAAATACGAATGATAACTTGATCGCTCATGTCGAGGAAATGACAGAAAAACAAACATCGATCTTTGATTGGATCAACTATTGCCAATATTGTTTAAAAAACAACACATTGAGATCATTTCAACAAAAATTAGGACCAAACACAGGATGTTTTCCAAAAGACAACACAGTCAATGAAATGATCAATCGATTTCCAAACTCTCTTTCCTTTTGTGGGAGTTATGATTTTGGAATTCCTCTCATTATCAATACTAGCGATCTAGTTCCGAACATTTTGAAGGAGTTCAGTTTTTCGTATATTTGCTATTGCAGAGAAAATTTGTTTACATTTAAGTGTGACAATAATTTTACTCAATTTGTAACTTCGCAAGTGCTCTCCTTTGGTGAATTTGGCATCCATGTTGTGTCTCTCCTAGTGACATTCTTCTCGACATTCTTACCAAAGTTGAAATCGGTTGTTACTCAAAGAAAGTTCTTTAGAATTTTCACAATTGCAATGGTATTACTCAGTGAATTCTTTCTCTCTTTTTCCTTTGTGATCTCTGCAGCATGGGGATCAAATCTTGTGACCACCATTTTGGGAAACACTGCATTATCATTGGTATTTTTCAATCTTTTTTCATGGATTGCCTATTGGTTTCGATTAGTGCTTTTTGTGAAAACAAGGAAGACAAAGCCTACCATAGCAGTGTATGTTGGACTTGCATTGTTATGGTTGATTGTTGGAGCTCTTGTGCCATGCTTGGTTGCAGTTTTAGGTCAGCAACAAATACTGCAGGTTGTGCAATTCTATGCATATTATATAATTGCCCTCTCATTTGTGGCATGTATCATATTTATTATATCCTCCATATGGATTTATTGGGCCATGAAAAAGGTGTCTGATGTTAACATGTTGAACACATCCGTAAGTATTGAAATATGCCTTGAATTTTACTTAATTCATATGATGTCTTGAATTTTCCTTAACTCTTCCTTAACTCTTCATTGATGTTCGTTCACAATAGTTCATTCGATTTGTCGCTTTTTCCTCACTCTCCAGTTTCATCTTCTCAATTGCCTATGTCATTATTACTCAAGTCCAAGGAGGCTTATTAATAGGAGTTTTGTCGGGATCATTCAGTATTACCACTCATGTTTCGATTGCCTCCATCACTCTTGGACTCACCTACATGGAATTTGAAAAGGAAGAATTCACCGATTTTTATGTGTCTTGTTGCAGCAATTTGTTTGGAAAGTCCTTGCAATCGACTACGCGTTCGGCATCTTCATCTTCGCACACAAATGTTGAGGATTATTCCACCATTTATGAAGATCCCAGCGGTGTTGAGAATAGTACGTACTATTCCAAAATGCCCGTAAATTCTGAGAAGGACTAGATCACACCTATATTCGCATCGAGTGTGGCCATTCAATCCATTGAATTTCATCAGATCATGATTCGTTCCAAATATATTCGTGCTGACTTTGTCAAGCCAACAATGTTCACAAGAACTGATTTCAAAAAAGTTCAAGGGAAAAAATTGTTCTGTGAAAATTGTCACAATGACGATTACGACAAAATACATTATGATGATGATTCGTTCAACATGGTTATTCTTCTTATTATTATTATTTTTGATCTATGATCATCATTATCATCGTGTGAGTTCAGTTCTAGCCATGTCATTTCAGAGTGATGATCATCGAGCCTTTAAACTCGGAGGAGGAGCAGAATTGGAAACCAATGATGATCTTTTGGACACCACTCCAATGAATCTGACACGAATGTCTCACTATTTTAACAATTGTTGGAACGCATCGATGTACATGCGCGACTCGTCTTGGTTTGTGGCTACCATTGGGTATGAATCGACTGGCTGAAGCCTCGGAACAGCCATTGCAATATCAATCATTTCCTTTATTTCGAGACTAGTGGAGAGAGTTATGATTTGTGCTCCAAAGTTGGATTTTGGGAAAACAAATTGAAATTATCATGTCATGAATTGTTGTGTGAAAATACGAATGATAACTTGATCGCTCATGTCGAGGAAATGACAGAAAAACAAACATCGATCTTTGATTGGATCGATTATTGCCAATATTGTTTAAAAAACAACACATTGAGATCCTACAAACTGAAAGCTTCCATTCGCCAAAAGAAATTTTTTCAATGCTGACAGTATCATTACAAACAGAACTCTTTCTTGCTTGTGCCTTCTTAGCCTCTGCAGCAGGAGGTACAAGTAAGATGACAACGACTGTGACCAATGTTTCCATATCACTTGTATTTTTCGCACTTTTTTCATGGATTGCCTATTGGTTTCGATTGGTGCTTTATGTGAAAGCAAAAACGACAAAACCTGCCATAGCCTTTTATGTTTTTCTTTCAATGCTGTCCATTGCTGTTGGCATTCTTGTTCCTACAATAGTGACGTCTCAACAATCATTGCAACAAGTGATCGAATTCTTTACGTACTACCTTTTGGCACTCTCTTTGCTGACTTTGATTTTATTTGTGGTCTGCTCGGTGTGGATTTATTGGGCCATGAAAAAGGTGTCTGATGTCAATATGTTGAACACATCCGTAAGTATTGAAAGGTTTTTGCATTAATAATTGTTTACCTAGATTTACCTCCATTCTGTGTCACACTACTATTTCATTGAAATTCATTCGCTAATGTATATATTTGGATTATTATTGACTCCTCACTGTTACTCATACAGTTCGTAAGATTTGTCATTTATTCCTCAATTTCAATCCTCATTTTCTCCACTGCCTATTTGATTATTACTCAAGTTTCTAATGGATTTTTCATTGCAATCATTTCTGGCATATTTAGTGTGGTTATTCATGTGACCTTGGCCTCTATCACTTTAGGACTCACTTACATGGAATTTGACAAGGAAGATTTTATGAAATTTTATTCTTGTTGTTTCAAATCGACAAAATCGACAGGTCACCAATCAACATTTGTCGCCAACAACACCTCTGTCAACAATAGGACCACCACAAATGAATCACAACAATTAATGAATTCAAACGAAGATGTTGTTGGGGGTTTCGCTAAGCCAATCACGTATTATTCCAAAATGGACGAATAGGAACTTCAATTTCAATTTTAGAAATTGAGAGAAGAACTTGGAAAAAATTGTGTGGGCAAAGACAAAAGAAGAATTTAGGAGGAGTTGTGGAAACATTTTTTGAGGGTTACTACAAAGGATGATGAGAAGATATCTCATATCGGATCATGTTAGCATGATGAAAAACGTTCTTCTTGTGGGCCTCATGATGGTAGTGATGGTGATCATTGATGATGATTTTAAGGGAGATATGAAAAGCCTTATTATTGAGGCTCGGGACATTCATCCTCCTTCAAAAGCCTTAATACAGCGATCATTATCATCATCATATTTGCAGAATATTGCCAATAATGAAGATGATCATGGCGGAGTAAGAGGCTCAATTTCTTACTCGTCTAAATTTTCGAATTGCTGGAATGTCCCAACCTACATGCAGAATATTGTAGATTTTAGTCAAGAAACTGGACGAGAAGTATACATTCCGAATGATTTTGGTTGTTCAAATGTTACACTATGGACAACATTTGGGGTTCCTTCGTATTTCAAAGATCTTGATATTTCTGGCTATTACTCCTTTCTCATGTTTCTCAATGATGGAGAGAGTTATGATTTGTGTTCGAGAGTTGGATATTGGGAAACCAAATTGGGCCTCTCTTGTAACCAATTACTTTGTGAAAATAATCAAGTTGATAATTTGAGGAACGATGTCGAGGAAGTCACTGAAAAACAGACATCGATCTTTGATTGGATCAATTATTGCCAGTATTGTTTAAAAAACAACAACACATTAAGATCCCACAGAAGTGAGTTCACACCCTCAAATGGAGGATGTTTCCCAAAAGATAACACGGTGAATGAAATGATCAATCGGTTTCCAAGCTCGATAACGTTTTGTGGAAATTACGAGTTTGGAATTCCTTTCATTGTAAACAACACCAATGTTGCCCATTCATATCTGAAAGAAGGATACTCGTATCTATGCTATTGCCCATTTGACCAGTATTTTAGCTTAAAATGCGCCAATAATTATGTTAACTATTTGGTGGTTTGGGTCATATCCATTACTCTCTCGATCATTCATGGAGTTTCATTTGTTGTCACTTTTTTTGTAACGTTTTTACCAAAAGTTACAACAAGTTTTAAAGAAAAGCGCCCATTTAACAGCATTACCATTACTTGCGTGGTATTGTGCGAGATCTTGTTGTTTGTGGCCATGGTGTTTTCTCAATGGTTTGGAACAAGCCTTGCAATGACTATTCTATCAGACGTTGCACTTTCATTGGTACTATTAAGTCTATTCACATGGGTTATTAATTGGTTCAGACTCATCCTCTATGTGAAAACAAAGAAAACAATACCTTTCATTATTATGTACCTGGTGATGGCTGTATTGTTTCTGATTGCTGGAGTTGCCATTCCTATTCTCATTTCAGTGATTTATTTTAATGAAATGCCATCCGTGAATGTATTCTTTTCAATTTACATGTCAGTCTTAACATTTACTGCATGTGTGGCATTTGTAGCATCCGCGATTTGGATCTATTGGACCATGAAAAAAGTTTCTGACATTAACATGTGGAACTCTTCCGTAAGTGTCTCACTTTTTCTCTGACAGTTGCTTTATTGTTTATTTGGAATACAAAGTTTCTGAGATTTGTCATAATGGCCACAATAACAATCATTGTATTTGCTTCCACCAATTTGATCGTTCGAACCACGGCCCTGCAACGGAATTTATTAACACACGGAATTTATTTTCTTGTGTACAATACGAGCAATGTAATCATTACTATTGGACTGACGATCATGGAATTCGATCTACAAGAATTTAAGAGTTTTTATCATTGTACCACATGTTTCAAATCAATAGTCAAGTTATTAAGGCACAGCACGAAGAGTGTACAAATGAACCATGACACAAAAGATGAACCTCTCATTGCCGAGAGCCATTCAGATACCTTAATAGTCACAACGAGTGAACACCTAAACTCCAATCCACAATTTTAAGACGAATTCAAAGTTGAATGAGCGCTGAAATTACTTGTCTATAGTCCACTCGCGGCTAAACAAACAACTCAGTACTCGTCACTATCTGAATGATGTGAGGTAGACGGAGATTTCATCAACGTTTTGGAAGGAAGAGGTCTCAGATTCGTTCGTTGGGGTTGTGGATTAGGTGTAACGACCATGGTCCGGCTATGTCGTTCCTCCTCTCTCTTTGTTGTGGGTTGCCCATTATTCTCAAATGATGAATTTAGCAACTTGGCTCGTTCGATGGCTTTCTGAAGAGATTTTTGATGCCTTCTTTGAATTGGAGTTAAAGGAAGAGGTCTACAAGATTGACTAGACACTCGAGCATTTTCAAGACTCTTCTCAATAACACTGAATGTGGCTCTTTGCGCTCTATGTTGAGAGGCAGTTTGATGATCTTGTTCCTCATCGATCTCAATAATGGCTTCATTGGCTGATGTTGTCGGTGGTGGTGGCATGATTGAGGAATGGGCATTGTTGGAGGAGTTTTTGCCACCATCTTTCAATTCAACATTTTCACAACATTCCTCCTCTTCATCCTCTTCGTGATTGTCTTCCTCGTCATCATCACTACTGGACATGATATTTCCATTCAATGCTTTCATTCGCTCTTTCAACTTCTTTGCTCTTTTACTCTTCTCCTTTTCCATGACTTTTGAGTAGTATTCCATAAATTCCTCGTTGGAAGCCATTTCCATTTCCAACTCTGCCACTTGTCTCTTTCTCTGAATAATTCGAGTCACATCCACACCAAGGGAGACAATGGTGATAAATAAGAAGACGGCCATACCCACCACCAACACGATACTTGTAGCATCTCTTTTAAACACCAAATCATAATACGAATCCACAATGGAATTGGAATAACGTTCAAATTGCCACACTCCATTCACACAAATCATTCCATTCGAGAAATTTCTTGATTGTTCCTCACATTGACGACATTTATGATGAATACATTGCAACACATTTTGCTGATAGTCATTTTCAATTTGTTGTTTCAAAAGAGTCTCTCGAGATGAAGGATTATTGGACGAGGCGGTGGTGGTTATGGGAAATTCTCCACACACCCTACTCGATTGAACTTGATTTCTCGAACAATTCAGATTCCATTTTGGATGTTGAGTGATGAGAAGGCATTTGAGAGATTTCGCAGAGCAATATTCTCCCGGAGAGCAATCGGGATGAACAGGATAGGACAAGGAGAGAGGAAGTATTTTACAATTATTGGAGGAAGGTAAAAGGGGAGAGGTAAACGCCAACGATGACAAGACGATGATGATGAGGAAGAACACAAGAGTAATAGAAGGAGGGAAGGGTTTCCTACGGTTATGAAATATGGAGCTTGGATTTCTCATGAGCATTTTTGTGTTTTAATGTTTCCTTAATTTTTATAAAAAGAAATTACCTTATTTAGTGACTACCAACCTAACCACGAAATAAAGACATGGTTTACTGGTAAGGTGATCAGATAAAGAGAAACTTGAAGTCACATGTAGTTATCAAAATTAGTTGGTCTAATGAACGGTGGTGGAGATTTATCTACAAAAATTCATTCTCTTCAGAAGCACAGGGTGCAGCATCAGCAGCGACTGCAATGTGAGCTTTTCCTCCGAGTCCATTCGCATGCATTTTGTTTTTAAATACTGTGATTGTTTTTGTGGATCGCAAATAAATGGCATTCTTGGAGTGGTTACTGAAAACACTTCTCTCAATTTTCACGTCCGAATCATCTGTACAAATGATGGCATGTCCTTCATTCTTTTGAAAAATAGACTTGCTAATTTCTCCTTGAGAATCGTCACAAAATTTGATTCCATGAATTTTGTTACACTCAATGTGACATTCAGAAACAATGAGCTTTGTGGGTTCTATTGGAGGTTTTTTCACTGGCATGTCTGAAGGTAATGACGAAGAGGATAATGACGACGAAATTGAACGAATATCTGGAGATTGAGCTTGATCATGATGTGAATGATTTCCATCGCCATTTGTTGTCAATGACAAGGAGAAAGAGAATGATTCTTTTGATTCTGAATTTGTTGCCTTCACAGCAGTCATAGCTGTACCATTATTGGATTTTTGTTTCCGATTCAATCGATTATTTACAATAATTCCATGTCCATATCCACCTCGTATCATCACATGATCCAATTTACAAATTCCAGACATGACCTCCAAACAACTTGTATTTTCATAAAACAATATAGTATCCTTTGAAGCATTTTGTGTCAATGTCAAGTGTTCTATGGTGACCACATTTTTATCAATTCCCAATAATCTCTGTTTCTCCAATTCCTGAACTGTTAAATTATCATTAAAAGCATCCACCTTGATGATTGTTTTAACTCCTTCACACGAGCAAAGGTGAACGAGATCCATATCTGGATACACTCCTCGAATCGTCAATGGTTTTTTAATCACCAACGTTTCATTGAGTTTGTAAATTCCACTTCGCAGCACAATGTGATCTCCATCTTGAGCTTGATCGATAGCTTTTTGTAAATCATGGAAGGTACAATCTTCAGAAAGGTCAGGATCGACCACATGTAATCGATAATCGGAATTTCTCATCGATGAATTATTAATTTCCTTAATCCAACGTTCTTGTTCATTGTTGTCTTCACATGCTAAATAATAGGTTCGATGTGGTGAAATAATTTTAATTCCATATTTTTTCTTGGCGAGTTCGACGCCTTCACAAATGAGACCTTGAATGTTAATCATTCCTTTGGGTTTGGTGTCTTTTTGTGAGACGTAATAATAGAGTTTTCCTCTAATAATAAAATTGTTGTGTGGAGATGATTTGTAAGAAGGTGGAGATTGGTAATTGAATGTGGAGTCAATTAGTGTGAAATTGTTGTTCATGGTGGTGGTTATTGTCCATATAAAGAGAATATAAAAAAAATATAAAAATAATGAAATTCGAAGAATAATGAATTCAAATGATTTTAAAAATAATAAATTTTGAATGTATTTGTTCGGAGATGATGATTGGTATTGACCAGTTTGTCAAATATTAGTTGAAAATGTTGTCAATATTATTGTTAATCAACTTCCAAAAAGGACACACCGAAATAGTCATTCTACCTACTGATGAAGAATACATAGTCGATCATGCCATGTTTTGATAGATCCTCCTTGTTTGGCCTTGTTTTAAATGAGCCGAACAACCAATGGTGTTGTCACGAAGTGGCCACCATAAATTATTTTTAATTTTCCATATCGCGTTCCATAAGTTTTCGAAAAAGATTGTGTGTGATTCGACTCAACATGTAGTTTCTTCACAAAAAAACCTACCAAAGTTCCCATATAATCATGATCTCTCATTAATTCAGTTGCCGAAACTTTGGGAGGTTCCTCAAGGATCTCTTTCCACTTCTTTCCTGCTTTTTTGACCTTCTTTTCGGTGGACATTTTTTTTTAAAGTTGACAGCCAACTGTTTCTTTTTGAGCTAAAAACATCAAAAAAAATTCACGAGATTCGACCATCACCCTTATGGTGGTAACAATCAATAATTCATTCAATTTGGATGTGTTTATTGTTGGTCAGTATGACGATAATGATCGCCTCCTCCATGATGATAATTGTTGTAATCATTCTTATGATATGGCATCACGTTCTTCTTGAAGTCAGATGAAAAGGTCGATGACTTTTTTTCTCTTCGTTGGTAGGCAATCTTTCTGTACTTTTTGGTACCTTCTAATTCCTTCTTTGCTCTGATAGCATCCTTGACATGAGCAAAATTAACAAATGCACACTTTTGGTCACGTAACAAGTTTAAGCTGTCAATTGGGCCAAACTTTTCAAAATCACTGTGAATCGTAGTGTAGTCCATTTTCATGTTGTGGAATCGTCCAACCCACAAATGCCTAGTTGGCTCAGTAGCCTCAGGAATATTGTCTTCTTTCTCATTGTAATCCATATTCACATTTTCTCCATGTACATCAGGTGGTGGAGGTGGAGGTGGTTGAACGTCCGTGGTTGGAACATTCTTTGATGATACTTCTGGAATATTTGGAGCATTATAAGATCTTCTTGGACCATTGTTATAGTGATGAGGCTTTCGGTAATAGCTATCACCTCCATTGTAATCGTCCATATTGCTATATGATGACACGTTTGAATAATTGTCAGGACGACGATTATAAGACCCCATAGGACCACCAGTACCTGGTTGATATCGGTCATCTCCATACTTTTTATATGGTCGTTGACTACGGTCATACTCGTCATGATACGTATCTTCCTTATAGTATGGTTTGGAATATGGCTTATTGGAATAGCCAAAGTTGGCCGAGTCTGGTCTCCTTGGAGGTACAATTGGAGGCGAGGTTTGTTGTGGTTGATACGAGTGAGGTGGATAAGCATTTGATCTGGAGAAACCAGAAGTTGGACCACCGCTATAAGTGTGATGACTTGACGATGACACCATTGGTGGTGGAGATGATGGAGGTGGTGGAACACTAGAAGGTGGTGGTGGTTTTCTGATTGGAGATGATGGATAAGATCTATGATAAATCTCATGAGGAGGTGGAGGTGGTTGAGAAGCACTTGAAGGCATTGGAATTGGAGAAACATCATGATGTGACGACTGATAGGTTGAATATTGAACTCCATATGGAACGTCTTTTCTTCTCTTTGGTGAAATTGGTCGAGTCTGAGGTTCTGCGTATGCACTCGTCATTCTCTTTCTCTTCAACTCGTTATCATAGTTTTCATAGTGACCTCTCATATCCATTGGCATTGAGGTATGGCCTGGAGGCATAGCTTGTTGTTGCATGTGCATTGGAGGATAATTGCTTGAGCTGGTGCTGTGACTATATTGATCTGGAACCATGTTATGAGGTGGATAATTTGGAGGCATAGCATTATCTTGAGGAGGATATCGTCCAAGCTGTTGAGGCATCGTCTGTTGATAATTATTGCCATCTTGTGGAATTTGAGGAGGTTTTTCGTAGAGATTGCTCTGTGGTGGCGGAGGTGGTTGTTGTGACATGTGTGTCATACCTGGAGGAATATTGTTTGAGGGAGGCATAACAGGCATTTCAGTACCAACAACAGCTGCATTCTTAGGCAAATTACTATACATTGTATAGCCAGGAGGGCTATTGCTAGACATGGAACTTGTTGCCACATTCATCGCTGTTGGAGGCATTGTTGGTGTGCGAACGTTGGTAGGTGTATAACTTGTTGGAGTGACAGCAGCAATGGCATTCAGTAAGGATGAAACTGAAGAATCGAGAGGTTTGACATCTGCTGTTGGATATGCATTCTCCATCTGAAGAGGAGTTTCTCCCGTTGGAGTGCTCGAAGTTGCTTTGGTTTTTGGAATTTTAGGTATGGACAATAATGACAATTGCTTCTTCTTAATGTCTTCATCGTGTGAGGTTGGTGACTTAGGTGTGGTTAATATTGGCGTACTACTACTGGAGGACGTCTTTTTGTTCTTTTTCGAGGTTCTCTCAGGACTTGATTCGTCCTTCATCATAAGAGCTCCAATGAATTTACTTGGATCATCTTGAACTTCAGTTAGACCCAATGGTTTTAAAAATCTACTCTTTTTAGGTATAAATAAAAGAATTCTGTCATCAAATGATATCGATCCAACACAATTTTCTCTCTCCAAAATGTTGTACATTTCTTCAAGTTTTTCCTCCTCTGACTTACTCCTAGATGAAAATGAAAGAATATAAAACGATGAACTTTCAATATCTTCAACTTTGTCTAATGCAATTTTTTGATTCACCTCAACTGTGGAACCAACGTCCAGTTCAAATGAAGAGTCTGATCCTAGAAGCGACACATCAAATGAACCAAGAGTTCTTCCCTTGTACTTGACAGTTATTTTTTCAACTTTTGTCCATGGTGAAGATTTCTTCTTTACCAATTTTCTCTTGGATGTTTTCTTTGGCTTTTTAACTTCCACCGACTCATCACTGTCAAATTCCAGTGATATTGGTTCCTCTTCCTTCTCTTCTTCCTCCTCCTCTGCTTCTTTAACTTCAGAATCACTTTCCTTTTTTTCCTCCAATTTTTTGAGATAGAGTATTTGTTGTCGAGAAGTCATTTTCACTGAATCATCTTTAGCAGTCTCCTTTTTGTCTTGCGTTGTTTGTTGTTGTTGTTGCTGTTGGAGCTTGTCCGCTTTTCTTGGCCTTCCTGGTCTTCGCTTCACAGGTTGGGCTGGCTCAACCACAGCTGGTGTAGCACTGGGTGGAGTAGGAGGTTTTGTTGGCGTTGTTGTTGTAGTTTCAGCAGCTTTATCACCCTCCTGAGACATGGTTGCCAAAAAACGTTTCTTTAGTGGATATAGTGGTGTTGCGGGTGAAATTGGTGTTGTTAAATTTTGTACCAGGTCTTCTTCAGCTTTAATTGAACTTGGATCAAGGTCAGCGTCGTTGAGAGCCAATACTGCTGCCTGTCCAAGAGATAACAGGCCACCATCTAGATGAGTATCCTCCATTGGGGATATAGGTTTGGTTGGTGTTGGTGTTGTAACAACGATGGGATGTTTTCTTGGTCTTCCTCGTGGTCTTCCCGTTGGTGCTTTTTTCGGTTTGGGTTCGTTTTTCGGTTTTCTTCCTCTCTTCTTTGGTCCTGTGGTGGTTGTTGATGATGTCGTTGTAGGTTCACTTGTTCGGTTAATTGTTGCTGATGATTTAGTGGGAGCTGATGATGTTTCTTCCTCTTCATCGACTAGATCCGAAAAATTATCAGAGGATTGGCTATCATTTTCATCTTCATACGTCTCATCCATATCATCATCAATTGTTTTTCTTCTTGGCATTATTGATAATATTTATAATAACCGTTTTATAATAATTTAATACTCTTCTGATGAGAGTAAAATATCTATAATAATAATTGTTTGTCGATGTATTACGACTATGATCAATTGTAAAAATTAATGTTGTTGTTTTGCAGCTTCTTCTACTCTCTTGTTAATCAAAATGAACGTCAAAATAATTGTGGATGTTGTTGCGCTCGCTCCAACAAAATATGAGGATGATCGTTATTTTTTTTAAACAATATTTTTTTTCTCCTTCATGTGATGAAGAGAGTTTCCAATATGAACAAGGAACCAAATGATGAGGAGTTAAAGATTAGAGAGAGAATAATAAAACTGTTTATTTGAGTCTCTCCAATTTTATTGAGAGAAAAAATGTCGTGTGTAAAAATTCGGAAGAGCTCTTGTGAAATCTTGTGAATGATTCAATGTGGATGAACACATTTCATATTTCATACTATTTAAGAGACTCCAATCATGAAGGTGCTATTGTGAAGAAACGGCACACAACAGAATACCACATTATAATTCGTTTTTATACAATAACAAGATCCTGACAACACTGTAGTTCTATAAGAGGCTTAATTATATTATTTTATTATCAATAATAATAATATTATTATTTAATTTAATAATGAGATATTCAAAGTTCTATTGATTTGGTATTTTCTAAAGATTATTTGGTTGGACTGAGTGGTGGTGAATAGATACAACCCTCCTCATTACTTCAATCTCAATCGATCTTTCAACGAAATCACGACACGTTCAACGAATTGGTAGCATCTATCTCTCGCAAGCGTCCACTGGCCATAAAGCGAGTTATGGAGAGAGATGTGTGTGATCCAAAGTCCAGGACTAGTGAAGATATCTTGCATTCGAAGGTGTCGAAGCGTTCACGACAAGGTTCAATTCGTGACGGTTGATGTCCAATAGTGAGCTCACCACAACCGTAGTCGAAGAGCAACACCTTCGAATGATGAGAGTTTTCTACGAGTTCATGCGTCGTATTTATACATGCATTGATTTAATCGAGATACATGGCTATTAGGGAATAATTCTTCCGAATGTACATAGTAGTTGAATATTATTTCAAATAATATTGTTTACTAAGAAGAGACAAAACGTTTTTGCTCAAACCTCTAAATTGACCAAATTTAAAGGATTACCAAAAATTTCTTTTGGAATTCACGATAAGTATGAATACAAGCAGCATAATGAATGTATACAATAATATCTGATCAACTAACATTGAATGCCCATAGCAAGAATTTCACTATGTATGACTCGATCAAAAGAGAAAAGTCTTCTTATCAAGTGTTTGCAAACATGAAAGACACAAAGAGGGATAACTGACATTTTTGTACTTTTGTCTTTCAGACCCCAAACAAGAAGAGGGAGTTTGTTGTCATGTAATCAAGTTTTACTTGAGATGAGGCCAATGATGATGAGACACAATATATCGTGAGAAGGTCCTTCCAACCATTCGAGTAAAGTGATTTGATTGACAACTTAACAGTGAAATAGGTCCAAGGTGAATGCTGATGATGATGGCGTAGACAGAATCCTTTCGGTAGTACCTGATTTGCAGAGCTCTCTCACAAAACAGAATGCACACACATTCTGATGGGATGTTTCTCAAACAACAAACCGCACAATTCTCTTGAAAGAATCTCTCTTGGACCACAGAATGTGTGATAGATTGCGATTCCAAACCCATTTAACCACCTTCCATCAAGCCTTTGATGCCTCCCACTATACAACCTCCACAGGTGGAAAAACTCCAAACTTGAGCTCCACATCAAAGCCTTGAGGTGATGTTGTACAACTCTCTCCAACAACAACAACAACAACTTGTGGTGATGAGGACTCAGGAAGAATAAAAACCACAACCGCATCAAGGGATTTTGAAGAGAAAAAAAAAACACTCAACAACACCAACAACCTTTTCCAGCTTTACCTGAAAGAAAATATTTTTTGCTTAAACGTTTTGTTGTCGGTCTCGAATTGGACTCTCTCACCACCAC